>NC_135817.1:47984255-48252871 GCF_964213995.1 Mustelus asterias
GTTCTCTGCAGTTGTAAGCAGGCCTTTTGGTTTCATTGTTGCTGGGCTGTCCGCAGGAAGTCCTTTTATTGCTGCTTCAATGGTTTAAATGGGGTTTTGTTTATTTTTACTCTGGGCCTCAGGTACTTTCTGCAATTTGTTTTATGACCCTGCATTGTTAGGAGGAAGACTGGTTGGCAGGTCATGTGTTTTGGACAGTTTTTTTCCTTCCTAGTGAATTCAAGGTTTCATTTTTGGTTTGGCTGCTGGCTGCAGTTTTAGTTTGGAAGGGGGTGGACATCAGACTGAAAAGCAATGTTTCTTTCTCTCTCCCTGGTACTGGAAATTCTGCTGGCTAGCTGGAAGCAAGGCTTTTTGCCTTCCTGGAGTGAAAAATCTGCTGTTGGTGGTTGGCTTGCCGAGTGCCTCTCTCTCTCTCTCTCTCTCCCTGGTGTTTTGGGAAGCTGATCTGACTTCATGTTTGTCTGTGTGTGCATCAAGAGAACTGCTGGAAATTAGAGTGCCAATTGTCCAAATTCCCAACTTAATTCAAGGTTAAAAAAAATCACGAACTAAAAACACCCGGTCCAGAAGTTAAAAGTGTTTTTCATTGCTGGAACCCAAAGGACTAAGTTCCAGCATCACGTGAACATTCGTATTTTCTGTGCTAAACCTGTGGCAAGGGTTTTGTATAGGGAAGTTTGTTTGATTGGAACATTTCATATACTTGTTAAGGGTTATACAATATGGTTGTTTTCTTTCTTGTTTGTAATTGGTAAAAGTGATTACTAATTTTCTTTCTATAGATATTAACTGTACTCTTTGTTTGATAAAAGCTCCCTAGTGGGTGATTTGAATCATACCTGAAGTGAAGTATCTCATGCTCACCCTAGCCAAATTCAAATTGCAAAACTTATGATCCAGGCGGACTTCATAAAACACTTTGGAGTTTCTGACCTGAATTATAACATTAGCGATCCACAACTTCACTCCATCTTCATCCATCCAACCTTTGTCATGAACAGTCACAAAAATGCCTGCAGGGAACTGAATTTTTGACATGGTTTTATGTTTGAAAATTACTATGGGTTTTAATTTTGTTTCATCGGCCATATAGGCTCGTGGCACAGTGAATCTTGTCTTCTCATGTTCTGTGGTTTTCACTGTTTTCAAACCTACCACTCCACAGTTTGGCTGCTAGATATATTGAAATTCACGGGTGCTTCATTCATGTTGTCAATGTGACTTCATGGGGTTGATGCGCGATTAAATCACCCGGGAGGCTGGATCGTACCCGGGAAATAAAGGCTTTTATTAGTAACAAGAATGGAGCATACTATATATCAATACAATCCCAGACTAAAGGGTCACCCGGCAGTGCAGTGACCTTTATACTCCTACAGGTAGGCGGAGCCAACCAGAGTGTACCACAGAACAATACCAACAGGTAGAACACCCCAACCCTAACCCTAACAGTGACAACAGTAACATATGTACAAGTACCCATAGTGCTAACCATCTATGGTTCAGTACCCATAGTGGTAACCATCTATGGTTCACCACATTCACCCCTCCTTTAAAACAAAGGCCAGTGGGGCAAATAAACAGTACAAACTGTCCATATATTCACAAGTTCAGTCGTATCGGAGGGCCGCACCGTCTCTGCGACCTCCTCAACACTGGCGGTAGCGCCGGTTCTGATGACCGTGATGACCCTCTCTCCAAGGCGGTGTCCAGTGACTCCTCCAGTTCCTCACGGACAGGTGGACCACGAGGTGGTGACAATCTCCTGGACTCGAGCACGCCCCGCGGTGGCGACAATCTCCTGGACTCAGGCAAGCTGTACACAGGAGTAAGAGGATTAAGTGGTGGTCCCGATACTGCCCGCGCCGTGTCAGGAGGGGAGATAAAGGTCAAGGGGTCCCTAATCAGGGGTGCGGGAGCGACAGGGGTTTCCAAGTCCCCTGCAGGCGCCAGATCTCGAATAGAGACCGTGTCCTCTCGCCCATCAGGATATGCCACATAGGCATATTGAGGGTTGGCGTGGAGGAGATGGACCTGTTCAACCAAAGGGTCGGACTTGCGGGTCCTAACATGCCGCCGCAGGAGGACCGGTCCTGAGTACATCAATACATCAACCAAGACGGCAGTGAGGTCCCAGAGGAAGACTTCCTAGGGAAGGTAAACATCCGCTCATGTGGGGTAGCGTTGGTTGCCGTACACAGGAGGGACCGGATTGAATGGAGCGCATCAGAAAGTACCTCTTGCCAACGGGATACTGGAAGACCCTTAGACCTCAACGCCAGTAAGACAGCCTTCCAGACTGTAGCATTTTCTCTTTCAACCTGCCCGTTACCCCTGGGGTTGTAACTCGTAGTTCTACTTGAGGCAATCCCTTTTGAGAGCAGGTATTGCCTCAAGTCGTCACTCATAAACGACGAGCCCCTATCACTGTGGATATAGCTGGGGTAACCAAACAGGATGAAAAGATCCCGCAATGCTTTGATAACCGTGGCAGCGGTCATGTCTGAACAGGGAATGGCAAAAGGGAATCGGAAGTACTCGTCAATCACGTTGAGGAAGTACACATTCCAATCTGTCGAAGGAAGGGGGCCCTTGAAATCCACACTCAGTCTTTCAAAAGGGCGAGTGGCCTTAATGAGGTGTGCCCTGTCAGGTCGGTAGAAGCGCGGCTTGCATTCAGCACATACCTGGCAGCTTCGGGTTATTGACCTGACATCCTCTACTGAGTAGGGTAGATTCTGGGCCTTTACGAAATGGAAGAGCCGAGTGATCCCCGGATGGCAGAGATCATTGTGGAGGGCCTGTAACCGATCTTCCTGCACACTGGCACATGTTCCACGCGATAGGGTGTCTGAGGGCTCATTGAGCATCCCCGGACGGTACATGATATCATAGCTGTAGGTGGAGAGTTCAATTCTCCACCTCAAGATTTTATCATTTTTGATCTTACCCCGTAACGTGTTGTTGAACATGAACGCCACATTGGTCTGTGAGTAGGGTGAGTCGTTTTCCAGCCAAGTAATGGCGCCAATGCCGGATGGCATCCACAATGGCCTGAGCCTCTTTTTCCACCGCGGAATGCCGAATTTCAGGGCCTTGGAGGGTGCGAGAGAAAAAGGCGACGGGCCTGCCCGCCTGGTTAAGTGTGGCAGCCAGGGCGAAATCAGATGCATCACTCTCCACCTGAAAGGGGATGGACTCATCGACAGCGTGCATCGTGGCTTTCGCGATGTCAGCTTTTATCCCTTCAAAGGCTAAGCGAGCCTCTGCTGCCAGGGGAAAAGAGGTAGACTTTATAAGCGGACGGCTTTGTCCGCATAATTGGGAACCCACTGTGCGTAATACGAAAAGAAGGCTAAGCATCTTCTCAGTGCTTTGATGCTAGTGGGTAGGGGAAGTTCAAGGAGGGGACGCATACGGTCTGGATCAGGGCCAAGGACCCCGTTTTCCACCACGTATTCGAGAATTGCTAGGCGGCGCTTGCTGAATACACACTTCTCCCTGTTATAGGTCAGATTCAGGCGAGATGCAGTGCGTAAAAACTTTAGGAGATTGGCATCGTGGTCCTGCTGGTCATGGCCGCAGATAGTGACGTTGTCCAGGTACGGGAAGGTAGCCCGTAGCCCGTTTTGGTCCACCATTCAGTCCATTGCACGCTGGAAGACTGAGACCCCATTCGTGACGCCAAAGGGAACCCTTAAGAAATGGTAGAGACGACCATCCGCCTCAGAGGCCGTGTATTTGCGGTCCTCTGGGCGAATGGGGAGCTGGTGGTAAGCTGACTTCAAATCAATGGTGGAGAACACCCGGTACTGCGCAATCTGGTTGACCATGTCAGATATGCGCGGGAGAGGATATGCGTCCAGCTGTGTGTATCTATTAATGGTCTGACTATAGTCTATGACCATCCGGGGTTTGTCTCCAGTTTTAACCACCACGACTTGTGCTCTCCATGGGCTAGTGCTATGTTGAATGATCCCTTCCCTGAGGAGCCACTGAACCTCAGATCGAATAAAGATCCGATCCTCAGCGCTGTAACGCCTGCTTTTAGTTGCGATGGGCTTGCAGCCTGGCACGAGATTCTCGAATAAAGATGGCGGGGTGATTCTGAGTGTCGAGAGACTGCACGTGGAGCGTGCTGGGCAATTTGGAGGCTGCAGTTCTCCCACTGAAAGTGGAGGGAGTGGCCCATCATACTGCAGGGTCACACTCCTCAGGTGGACCATAAAGTCTAGTCCCAGGAGTATCGGAGCACAAAGGTGCGGTAACACAAGGAGCCTGAAGTTCTCATAAACTGTGCCCCGCACCGTTAGGTTTACCACGCAGCTCCCAAGAACGGTAACAGATCGGGACCTCGACGCCATAGAAATTGTCTGTCTGACAGTCTGTACTCGGAGACCGCACCGTTTCACGGTGTCAGGATGAATGAAACTCTCCGTGCTCCCGCTGTCAAACAGACAATGTATTAGGCGTCCATTTACCTCTATGCCCATCATGGACTTGTCGAGTCTGTGAGGCTTGGCCTGGTCCAGGATGATTGACGCCACCGTTGAGTCTTGAGTGCAACTGCAGGCAGCTGAGATGGTTGATGATGATGATGACCCCTGCTGGTCGTCTGCGGTCGGTGCCGACCAAAATGGCTGCGCCCATGGATCGCACATGGTCGGTGGCGCTGAAAGTGGCGGCACCCGCAGGTCGCACGTGTCTTGCGTCGTTGTCGTCAGGAATGGCGGCGTTCGTGAATCGCACGTGGTGGAAGACCTCGATGAAGCCGGAGACAAGGAAACAGGTTCTGGAGAATCACACGTCGCACTGCTATGCTTCGAGGGTGGTTTAGCTCTGCACACTTTGGCATAATGCCCTTTCTTCCCACACGCGGAGCAAAATACCGTTCTGGTTGGACATCGCTGCCGAGGGTGTTTCGCCAATCCACAGAAATAGCACCGCGGGCCTCCTGGAGCTGCCGCCGTCGTCAGGTCCGAAGTTGAAAGCACGATCGCGCAGTTTCTCGGAGCCGCTGGGTAGAGTTGAGTCAGTGGCTGTACTTGCCACGATGTTCCCACGTGGTCGGTGGGGTAAGTTTCTAGACTTCTGGAGGCCGTTTCCATCGTGTCAGCCAATTCCACCGTCTTAGCTAGGTCTAAGTTACCTTGCTCTAGCAGCCGCAGGCGAATATAGGATGAGCCGATTCCCGCCACGAACGCATCTCGGATCAAATCGTTAGTGTACTGGGTCGCCAACACTGGCTTGCAATTGCAGGCTCTGGCTAGCTGCTGAAGTTCACGCAGGTACTGTCCCGTCGTTTCACTGGGCTGCCACCGTCGAGTGGCTAGAAGGTGTCGAGCATGGATCTCGTTTGGCGGTTTGTTGTACAGTTTCTTAAGTAGTTCGATGGCCCCTTTGTAGTCTTGGGCATCGCGGATTGATGAATATACAGTGTCGCTTACCCTTGCGTGGAGGACCCGCAGTCTATCGGCGTCGTTTTGAATGGCTGTTGAGGCATCGATATAGTCTTGAAAACACTTCAACCAATGGTCGAAAGTGTTCGACGCTCCAGCTGCACGCGGATCTAAGGTAAGCCGATCGGGTTTTAACATTTGCTCCACGGTTTCTTTTTACCAAATTTGTTACTAATAAAATTGATCCCCAATTAATCACTCGGGAGGCTGGATCATACCCGGGAAATAAAGGCTTTTATTAGTAACAAGAATGGAGCATACTATATATCAATACAATCCCAGACTAAAGGGTCACCCGGCAGTGCAGTGACCTTTATACTCCTACAGGTAGGCGGAGCCAACCGGAGTGTACCACAGAACAATACCAACAGGTAGAACACCCCAACCCTAACCCCAACAGTAACATATGTCCAAGTACCCATAGTGCTAACCATCTTTGGTTCAGTACCCATAGTGGTAACCATCTATTGTTCACCACAGGGGTTTTTTGGGCCTTTTTTGCTGCTGTCTGACGATGAATTGCTTGAAACTACACCTTTTGCCATTGAGTTTTCCTGGTAGTTTCTGAACAATCTTGGTCTCCTGTTGCAACACTAAACTGCGTTGATCCATAAAGCGGCTACACCAACGAGCTGTTGGTCTGAAATATTTGCTGGACTCAGAGTTTGACTTGGTCCAATTAGGTGTGTATGTATGCAATGCATTTCTGGTGATGATGCTAAACAACTTTCAAGCTAAAACTTTATTGTGAGCACATTTCAGGCATTTTGCAGAGGAGTTTCCCAGCTAATCCAGAACGCACCCTCAGGTATGTAGGCATTTGGACTCAGATTGTTGATGAATAACAATATTGGCGATGAATAACCATATTGGCAAAAAGCACAACATTAATTCAGAATGCAAATTAACAAAGTTTATTGGACAATAAAGGTTGATACTGTTGTGGCAAAGATCCACTAGTAGTCAGACTTCGAGATTCAGAAAATACGATTTATTAAACGGATCCGTGGAGACAAGGCACATGGTCTGTAGCAAACCTTCTCTCAATAGTATGTCGGGAGCGGTTCATTTTTATACTCTTTACACAATGGGCATACCGGTGATTCGAACATTATCACATTGTTTAAGTGAGTACAAGTATTTAACATTTTATGAATGGGTACATTTCCCCATGTTTACAAGAGTACAAACAGGTATAGACATTTAGCATTTTATGAATGGGTACATCTCCTTATGTCTGTATCTATCAATGGCTAGTTTCGTCTCGTTCAGGTGCTAATCGGTTCCCTCGCATTCATATTTCCTGCCTTCCTTTAACATTAATCTAAGCTCTTTGTTTTGGGGTTTCCTTACCTTAAAAGATGTCTTGACCCTTGGCTTTGGCTTCCTGAGGTGTTTGTTTGCTATGAGTCACTGTCTGTGATTTGGAAATGGCTTGTCTGTTAGGTTTTTCTGAACAGCAGGAGCCTGTGTCTGCTCTTTTGGCTTTCCCAGTTAACCCTTTATGCGCCAGGCAGCCATTTTAGAGTGTGCTTTCTTGTATTGCCATTTTAGAGTGTGCCCCCCTTGTATTTTCCCCTTTACAATACTTAACATTTCATTAGTCAAGGGAGGTTTGGCATAATGCACAAGTTCAATGAATGTTGGTTCCTGTGGATTTTGGGATTTCTGAGATCATCTCTTGGTTTCTTGATACTGACCTATTGATTCACAATGTATTTCGAGATTTTAGCTTAACTGACTTAACTCTAACATACATACAAATCCCTCTGCAGCTTCAAGATTTCAATTATAATAGATACTTTTCCAACCCACAGCTTGCCAGTCTACTTTAACTCCAAGTTCCCAGTCCACTGTAACTGCTGAAGCTACACACTTCGCAGCTGCCTGCTGGATGTTCTTTTTCCCTCTTAAGGCAATTACTTTAGTCCTGGCAATCCTTTCTATACTGGAACCACTGCTGTCTAATATTGGATTTTTATGGTAATTCTTAGCCCTGTGACAAATACTTTAGCCAGTAGCGAAGCCTAATACTGGGTTCTTGCAGCAACCCTTCAGCCTGTGATAGATATCCATTGACTGGCAATGTACTACACAAATGCTAACTTGGAACAAATGTCTACTCCTAACTCATCTCCCAACAAATATTCCCCAGCAAATGCCCTGTGACAAATGCTAACTTTTTGCAAGTGTGAAGACCTCAGTGATAAACTGCTATTTTATACCCTTTCTGCAGGTAGTTTTGCAACATTTAGCCCACAATATGCCTCTGGATCAATGCAACTAACAATTTCTAACCCAATAGTTGCAACTGTTGATCAATGGGAAGAGTGCCTCTAGCATCCCCACAACAATCTAACCTTAATTATATCTCTAAATGAGACCCTTGAGCATCTAATCCTCAGGCCACCTTCCCAGCCAATCAGCATTGGAGCTTTGGTTTCTCTTTACTGCAAAGCTGGACTTCCTGAAACCCAGTTGTGCAAATGTGTCATAGTTATAACTTTAGTTCACGCCTACTTGTTCTTTCTTAAAGCTATACCACAGTATTTGACACTTAAAGAGATGCCAACTTTCAGACTTTCTCAACAGCATACCCCAAAGTTCACAAATCAGCTCAATATTGCATACGTATTAAGACTTTGAATCACAAAGCTGATGTACAGTACAATTTGATAATTTAACAAATTACACAAATAAGCCAGTGAGGTGAAGTTAACAAGTGAGTTACAAGGCATTTGTCATACACCAACTCTTGTGAAATCTCCACTGCCTCTGTGGTGCAATTTCCTCCACGTAAACATAGGAACATTTGAGCCATTGTTTTCAGCCTCCACCACAAATACTTTTCCCTTGCCACTGACTCCATCTCCCTTCCCAGCCACACTCTCAGGTTGAAATCTCTGACTGTTTGAAATGTCAGTGTCCAATTTGACCCTTATCAACCCCTTTTCTTCTTTGTTACAAATATTGCTGACTTCCACTTCCAGAACATCAGCTATCTCTGCCCCTACCTCAGCATATCTGCCATTGAAACGTTTGTCCCTTTGACATCTCTCAGTGAGTATTCCAATATTTTCCTAACTAGCCTCCTAACCGCCATTCTTCATACACTTCAGATAATCCAAAGTTATACTGCCCATATCGTACTCCAAGACCCAATAGTGCATCACTCCTGCCTTGCATTGCCTCTGGTCTCCCAACACCTGAAATAAAATAGAAATCCTTGCTCTTGCTCCTCTGTAACCTGCTCCAGTGCTATCATTTTTGAAACCAGTTCTCCTCTCATGCTCCATTTTTCCCCCAACCCATCTCTCCATTCCTTTGACCCTAACCATTTGTCCATGCAACTCCTCCGTCACTCCACTTCAGTCGCCCAAGCTGTATACTCTGGAATTCTTTAAATCCCTTCATCCTGTCACCACACTCTCTTACTTTAAGACCCTTTACAAAACTCACCACTTTGACTAAGCTTTTAATCATCCCTCCTCTTCTGTCTTTATTTGGTTCTATGAAGTGCTTTGAGATGTGTTTGTACAATAAAGGCATCATATAAATGCAAGTTGTTGTGATTGAAAGCATTTACTTGGACATCACTCATAACTGCTGTCATTTCCTTCAGTGTCCTAAAATAAATTAAATCTAGTCCTGGTGTTTTTCCTTCCTTGAAGCCTTTTGATTTAGCACAATATCATTTCCATTTGGATGTGGAAACAACCCAGATGAGCTTAAAAAACATAGAAAATGCTGGAAAGATCAGTGACCTCAAAATGTCACCAAAGGAGTTGATAATCTCATTCTCTCTCTACAGATGCTGCCAGCAGACCTGCTAATTATTTCCAGAATTTTATTTCACATTTCCAGTATCTGTAGTCCTTTGCTCTTGTATCAGATGATCTTGAGTTTAATTTGGTATGCAATAGACTAACCCAAGCTTCCCACAGTTAAAACAGATACAAAGTGTTGATTCAACACTTACCATGCCCTTGTCATAATTTATAGTTTGGCCCTAATCTGCCAGCAATAGTCCTGTTTGTTCTTTGAAAAGCTTTTGACTCCTCATGCAACAAAAACAGTTTCCAAATTTTTGGCTATTTTCCACTATCCTCATGTCCAGATTTATTCGAGCTTGCCAAATGCTTCTTTTTGCACATGTTTATTGCTTTTTATAATTTTCTCTCTCTGAAAGACTACTTGTTTTATATGTTTAAAATTCATTTTTTTGATTCAGACTGATATTTCATGAATACAAGAGCAAAATGCTGTGGAGGCTGGATATCTGAAATAATGTTGGGAATGCTCAGCAGGCGGAGAGAGGAAGTTAATGTTTCAGGTCTGTGACCTTATATCAGAAATGGAAAAGGAGATGAACAACTAAAGAAGGAAAGGTGGGGAAAGATGAAAGTGCAAAGCAGAAGATCTGTAATAGAATGGACGGCAGACGAGATTAAATGTCAAAAGGAATAATGGTGCAAGGCAAAAGGAGTTGATAATCCTTAATGACGCCATTGTGATTTTCTCTCATTACACACTGCTTTTCTTCTCATATATAGATATTAGGCTTCATGGCCTTTCAGGATCCTTTTCAGAAGTATACCATTTTCTCCCATTTAGCTACCACTTGGTCTCATTTAATTTTTGTCATCCAAGCCGTTCAAATAACTGCTGTCATACTATTACCCTAAACTTAATACAGCTCCACACTTTAAATCTCATAATGGTGTTGTCATAATACAAAGGTGCTTCTCTGTGTCGGTTATCAATAATGGCTCATTACTCAGTACTAAAGCCAAGATATTATCCCTTGTGGTCTTAGTCCTAACATTCTGAATTAAAAAACAATTACTTATTAAATCAATAAATGCAATTTATATGTATCTAATATATTTACAGTTTGCTTGCTTCCTGAAAACCCAATTGTGTTTCGTCTACATCATTTATTACTTCCGCCAGTGTCAGTGGGAGGAGGTAATGTTATTGCTTTGTTGGCTTAATTGTCTGTTTGACTGTAAACAATATCTCTCAAAAACGAATGGATGGATTTCAATGAAAGTTGTGTCATGTTCTAGTATATTCTGAACTTTCACTAAATGCTTTATATTCTTGAAAACCACAAAAGTCGACAAAAAAGATGGCTGCCTGAGGATCACCTGATTGTGGATTGAAACACCCCCTGTCTCAAGAGGGAACAAAATGAATTTTCAGGCTGATGCTGACTCATTGCCTTTTCAATAATTCAAAAAGGTAATTTCATGTTGAATGGGTCGTTCAGGTACAAAGATACCAAGTGTCTCAAACTCTCAAGTTGTGAAAGTCATCACACAAGGTGTATATTTGACCTAACCTTATTTGGGAAGGGACTTTGAGCTTGAAACAGGTCACATGGTGAGACAGCCATGTTTTATTGTTGATTTTTAAAACAGCAAGTAACTGTTCAGCAGTGAAAATCTATCAGGCTGCCATCAAACCAGCTGTATATCAACTAAGCAGCCAAGTACAAAATGACTATATTTTGAAGGTGGGAGAAAGACTCTCCTCAACCTCTTCCAACTTCAAGTTCGTCTGTGAAATAAGCTCTGGAAAATCGACCAGAAGAGTCATCATGGATTACTAAAAATCCTCTGCTCTACAAAACTTTCACTTCAACTAAAGCATCAACTCATCTAAGACACTACAGGCTTACCATAGAAGAGAGATTGTGACAATCATGCATTGTAATTGTATTGTTTTTTCCTCATCTGTAGCCAATCTTTGTGTGAGTTATAATATGAGTGGGTCAAATGAGTGAGATGTGACGTTGTTAAACTTCTGGGCAAATGTGTGATAATAAATAGCCATTTTTATTTTTAAATGAACAAAAAACTTGCTGCTGGAATTATTTAAATTGGGACAATCATTCTGAGGGTAAGAAAACACACATCCTTCACTGATAATGGGCAGGAAGAAATAACAAATTATATCCTTGACAAATGGGATACTGCAGTGCAGGATAAAATCCATTGCAAACCAGCCAAATTTGGCTTTAAAAGGATTAGAAGTGAACAAGAAAAATAAAAAAGCCAAAAATGTTGAAACAAGAAACAGAAGGTTTATTGTTGAAATCTTTGTGAATAACAATAGAAAAAAGGTGGCTTCAACGTGAAAGTATTTTTGCAAGAGGAGGCAAAAATTAGCATATCTAAACAGAGAACAAAGCCACAGCTAAGCAGGTAGAACTTTGTATCTGCCATAAGATGCAGAGATCTGAAGTATTAAAGATGCCACCCAAGCATCGTGGCTTCACTCCAGGTTCAGAACAGATACAGAACCTAAAAACGGACCAGGTTAACTTAACTGTACCTCACAGACCAGAGGCTAAGGTTAGTGTTTCAGGCTAGGGAGGAAAGGAAAGAGAAAGAGAGAGGTGAAAAGGGAAACAGGAATTCCAAGAAACAGAGGGTGGGTGTGCTTTCCAGCTAGAAAACCTTGAGAAAAAGTTATGGGCACAGAACGATCAGGAACTGAGGCAGAGTGCAGCAACTAGAGAGAACCTGAGTTAACCCCAGTGGTAATTTAAATATCCTTTTATTTTGATTTTGATTTCCAGCATATTCCCAATTTGTCCCCAGGTTTGATAAGGAGGGTGTGGAAACTTTCTTCGCAGCCTTTGAAAACAGGCAGCCTAATTAAAAGGGCCAACAGAATTTTCGACAGATCTAACAAGGCAGCTAGTAAGAAAGGCCGGTGATGTTTATTCAATGTTGCCTGCTAACAGCTCTGCCAGTTAAGGCTGCCATTCTCAGTTCCTTTGAACTCCTACCAGTTACATGCCACCAACAATTCTGGAACTCCTATAACAAGCCAACACAGACCTTCCTGTACTTTGAGAATTAGCCAGCCAGCATTATACCCGTGGGTCTGATCCCTAAATACTGACCACACCTATGAAGGGGTAAGAGAAACAGTGCTGCTAGAGGAGTTTAAAATCTGTCTCCCAAAGAGCCTCAAAACTCACATAGAGGAACAAGAAGATTCCAAAATCAGAGACACAGCTCTGGGGGACAGCCTGTTTTGAGACAGTCTCATCTCAGTCTGATGGTTTGGAAACTTCGTCCCTATTTAAATCCAGATCTCTGGTTCAGCTGCTTAAGATGGGACTGCTATATTTTGTTGCCAATTTTTAACAACAGTAAGATAGCGAACTTACTGAAAATCCTCTGCTATACAAGACCTTCACTTCAACCGAATCATCAACTCATCTAAGAAACTAAGGCCCATCATGAAAGAGAGATTGAGACAATCATACATTGTAATCGTACCGTTTTCCCTCAGCTATTTTTCCCTTAGCTCTATATAATCTTTGTGAGAGTGATTATGTGGTTAAGTTGGGAGAGTGAAACATCACATTTTAAACTAATGGGGCAAGTGTGTGATAACAAATAACTTTACTTAATTGTAAATGCACAAAAAGCTTGCTGCTGGAATTATTTAAATTGGGACAATCACTCGGAGAGTAAGAAAACACACATCTCTCACATACAAAACACTGTTAACAAGCAGAAGGCACACACATACATTCCAGCGGTGATACTTGTTACACAAGTTGAGTTTTGTCCAGGTATAACTGATAAGATTTTGATGAGGATGTTGACCCTGATCCAGATCCTGGAATTTTTCAAAGGATCAATTAACATGAAAAAATGGGGTGAATTTAATTTTTAAAAGAATATTGTGGGTTGTTTGAAGTGGGATGTTGTTGATTGTGTGATGATACTGTGCCTTTAAGAAATGTATCTAGATCATGGTTCTTGTGAAGGGAATGTTTTAAACTTCAGCTCTGATTATGGTGCCAATTTGTCTACTCCAGGCAACCCACATGCTGAGAATGCAGAAGCATAATTGATCCTAGATATTGGGATATTTGTTTTAATCTGAGCTGATGCAGTTTTGTTATTTTTTGGGTTGTCCCCTGGGGTTTCAAAGTAGTGTTTAATTAGGTTGATTGACAAGAGCACGTCATATGCTAATGGGACGAGATAGGCTTACAGAGAGAGACAAGTAGGCAGTTGTCTGCTTTGGTCTGCCAGAAACAAAAAGTGTTATTTTCCCTCTCTCTCTCTAAAGAGAAAGGCTTACAGTGAGCGACAAGCGGGCAGTTGTCTGCTTTGATCTGCCAGAAACAAAAAGTATTATTTTCTCTCTCGCTCTTTCTCTAAAGAGAAAGACTTATAGGGAGAGACAAGTGGGCAGTTGTCTGCTTTGGTCTGCCAGAAACAAAAAGTGTTTTTTTTCTCTCTTTAAAGACTGTAGTTGGGATCTGATTAAAAAATAGGTATCTCTCTCCAGAAGTGTCCCAGAGGCTGGAGGACTAGCAGCTCGCATACCAGCACGTAAGCCTGTTGTATGCTAACTGATTTTGAAGAGGGGTTTACGTCTATGAGGAATATTGCTTCACTTGAAACAAATGGAGATAGGCTAGCAGTTAAGAATTATATCTTGTCACGTTTAAGTGTTTCAATTGGTACATGTTATGCTTATTCTTTTTGTTGCAGTTAAATTGTATTGTTAAATAAAGTTTGTTTTGATAAAAGCTTCTTAGTGGGTCAATAGAATTGCACCTGGAGTGAAATACCTTATGCCCACACGCTAACTTCATAATATACCTCGGAGTTTCTGAACTGGTCCCCAACAATTGTTTTAGAATGTTGCAGATTGTCTCAGCGGTTGTGCTGGAATTTGTCACAGATGTCAAAATGTGAACAGAGTTTTCAGGGCCTCAGTGAGATGATGCTCTCAACAAAAATATTTAGTTTTTCAGTTTTGCAGTTAGAGTATCAACTAAACAGGGAAAAGCCTGAAAGAAGAGCTGTGTAATTGTAATAACGTTGAGGTAACACAGGGTGGCAGAGGTATGTGTTTCAATGAGTGCCCTTTTCACTCAATAAGCTTATGTCTGATACTCAGTAAGTTCAGGCCAGAATGTTAAATTTTTATAAAAATGTAGTTTGCCCCTTCCCTTTACCACTTTTCATCTATGATGGCCACATTTATTACCTCCACTGCTGAATTTTGTGCTCTTGTTTGTTCGTCTGTTTGTAAACAATATATATCAAAAACTAATGGATGTATTTCAACAAAGTTTGGTGCACATTTAGTGTATGGCCCAAAGAAGAACTGAATAGTTTTTGGCAAAAACGCAGATCCTGATCCGGATCCTTGAATTTTGTAAAGGATCCCTCAACATTGGGAAATTGTGGAAACCAGCTGTTTTTTTTAGAACGTTGTAGGTTGTTTTATGTAGAAAGTTTTGATTGTTTTAGAATATATCAGCTGCTGAGGAAGAATTTGTCACAGCTGCTAAAATGTGAGCAGAGTCTTCAGAGAAAGTTGTTGGATGTGGATTGGCCTAAAGACCCCTCCTTACTAATTTTTTTTAGCTTTGTGATGGAGATTCAACCAAATAAAGAAAATCCTCAAGGAAAAGCTGTGTTATTGTAATAACATTGAGTTAGCACAGTGCAGTGAAGGTATGTGCTCTATGCCCGCTTCCATTTATTTAACGTTCAGTCTTCCTTCCCCACTTGCATTTCTTTGTGATGCTTACCTTCACTGATTCTGTGAAACCAGTAGTTTAATTTTAAAACAGATTATTGTATTTAATATGTCCAGAAGGGGTATCCATGAGCATGGCTGCATGACCATCAAGGTAGGACAAACCAATGTGGCTTGAGATTCCATGATATTTGGCAAGTATCATACACTGGAGGGATCAGACGCCAAAACCAAGATGAACTATGGGGATAAAGCTGCAGCTGGTGATGCTCTGACTCTGCAGCACCATCTGGTGATGTGACAAGGATGCCATGACAGATTATTATTATTCTTCAGTTATATGCCTGAAGGCAGTTCTAACCCATAACGCCGCGACCTCTGTCATGGGTAGGGCAAGGAGGCAGGCCAGAATCCAACCCTGCTGGAATGGGGATCAGATTCTGCAGTTGGCACCAATCTGATCCACACCAGCCATCCGACCAACTGAGCCAATCGGCACCCCAAGGAGTACAAGTTGCTATTGCAACATACATGTATTCATGCATGTTATAGCGTGGAGTTATGGAGTGTAATCGTAGAAGCTCCAATATTTTTCCATCATGTGGCTGACCAGGAATCTTTCCCACTTTTACCCCCTGCCATTGACATAGGTTGAAAGGATTTACATGTTAATACTCAATCTGTTTGGCCATGTTATGAACACACTTTCTTTGGCCATCAAGTCCTGGATTGGGATCTGCTGACTGACAGGCAGAAACACTATCCACTAGACTCCTTCTGTGATAGATCAACAAAGTTATTAATCCAGATTTTGTGAAACAAATAGCAATGGGACTATTAACACTCACCATTAATAAGGAATAAATCGGACAGCAACATTTGGCATCTGCAAAAGCACAGTGAGCTGTGGAAATCAGAATGTTTTTCCTGCTCCTCCCTAAGCTTTGCTACAAGAGCAAACAAAATAGGAGCAGGGGTGGAGCATATGGCCAGCCAAGCCTGCTCCACCATTCAATACGGTCATGGCTGATTCACTTTCCCGCCCATTCCTCGTAAACCTTGACTTTCTGAGGGACCAAAAATCTGTCTATCCTGGACTTAAATGTATTCCACAATGGGGGACCCACAATCCTCCAGGGTGGAGAAACCAAAAATTCGCAACTCTTTAAGTGAAATAATTTCTCCGCATCTCATTTCTAAATGATTGGCTCCTTATCCTGGGACTGTGCTCTCATGTTTTAGATTTCCTAACACCGTGCAAACAATCTCTCAATGTCTACTCCATCAAGCCCTTCCATAAGCTTCTATTTTTCAATTGGATCACTTCTCATTCTTTTAATCTTCAGAGAATATAAGCTCACTTTATTTAGCCTCCCTGGATAACCATACAACAGTATCAGGCTGACCATACCTGAAAATGTTAACATAAGTTTTGCTTTCAAGTGTACTCTATGCTCTCAATTACAATTTGACATCAAAAGCTCTCATTTGGAATTATTTGACATCAAATTTCATAATGCGCTCAAAGCTATCCTGCCCTGATATTAGTAACAACTGGGGGCTTGTGCCAAAATTGGGAGAGCTGTCTCACAGACTAGTCAAGCAACAGTCTGACACAGTCATATTGATTAAATCAAACCTTGTAGACAATCTCCTAGACACCACTGTCACCATTCCTGGGTAAGTGCTGTCCCACCGGCAGGACAGACCCAGCAGAGGTACCAGTACAGTGGTATACAGTCAGGAGGGAGTTGCCCTGGGAATCCTCAACATTGACTCCGGACCCCATGAAGTCTCATGGCATCAGGTCAAACATACACAAAGAACCCTCCTGCTGATTACCATGTATCATCCCCACCCCACTCAGATGATGAATCAGTACTCCTCCATGTTGAACACCACTTTGAGGAAACATGATGAGTGGCAAGGGCTCAGAGTACATACTCTGGGTGGGGGAACCTCAATGTCCATCACCAAGAGTGGCTTGGTAGCACCACTACAGCTGAATGGGTCCTAAGGGACATAACTTCTAGATTGGGATCACTGCAGATGGTGAGGGAACCAACAAGAGGGAAAAATATTCTTGATCTCATCCCCATCAACCTGCTTGCTACAAATGCATCTGTTCATGACAGTATCAGTAGGAGTGACCTTCACACAATGCTTGTGTAGACCAAGTCCCATTTTCACATTGAGGATACCCTCCATCATGTATGGCATTACCATCCTGCAAATTGGGATAGACTTTGAACAGAACTTCAGTTAGAGAGGGGAGAGGCGTGGCATTTAAACACATGAAGGGCATGATGTTGTGGTACATACTCATGAAACATGCCAGAAAATATTAGAGCTTTTCAGTAAAGTGTAAGTGATGTTTTCATAATGTTATTAGTCTTAGGTCTTAATTACTACCATTCAGTCTCTCTGGAATTGCAAATTTACGTTTGCAATTGTAGAGTCTCAGGGCTTCAGCTTTTAGTTATAGTTCGAGATTCAAACAAAATGTGGGCAGAATTTTCCCAAAGGATTTCTCATGTCATACCGGCTTCAGATCACTCAGCTGCCATTTCACAAGGATGCCCCAATCTCATAGTGCATTGGCAACCCCTCCCAACCCTCACGGACATCAGACAGCCCCCTCTTCGTCAATAGCATGTTCTTCCCCCCAACATTGACACAGGCCACCTGCATCGGGGCATCAGGGCCCTCCCAATTGGTCCCCTGGCTGACCCCTGACATGACCCCCCCTCCCCTTTACGACTCCCTTGGTGATCCCCCTCTACATGGCCCCTCTGCGTATCCCCTCTCTGCATAACCCACACCCCCCCCGCAACATTACAACATTACCCCTACCTAGGCCCCACCCTCCTGGCACTGCCCCTGACACATTGGCAGTGAGTGTCTGCTCCCAGGGTGTCTGGTAGGCACTGCCAGGGTGTGTCTGATAAGCACTGCCCAATGGGCACTGTCCAGCCATGCCCCCAACCCCCCCAGCCAGTATGACCAGCTCGGCATGTCTGCACTATCGCAGACCAGTAGTGATTCGCACTGGAGTGACGGCTCGCTGGAGAAGTGGGAAGCATCCCTAATGATACTGAAATCCAGTCAATATTATGCTAATAAGTTTCACACCCTTTCTGGGTGCAAAGCAGTTTGTGCCATTAAAGAGTGGCTGGGAAGATAGCAAACCATTGTGTGCTGGACACAAATTGGATTTTTAGCATCACTATTTTCCCAGCTTGCCACACTGATCGCTAGGTGTGGCGAGGTGGGAAAATCGCACCCTTTATTTTTCCACTTTGTCTTTTTATCACTCCTATTAACCTCTTCTTTTTGCCCTCGTGATTTCATTCTCTGTGTATCATTTTTATATTGAATGAAATATTCTACCTTACACTTCTTGCTTCAGATTCTGCGTGTCGCAGTAAGCATTTTTCGACTTGATTGAGACCCACTGTTGCTTGCCCTGTTCACACTGCGTAAGTGCTTTAATACATTACAGATTGTAAGCAGGGGAACACATTCTCTGTTTTGGCTATTTTCTCTCTTTATATCCTCTGCTGCTCTTTTTTTTCTTCTGGTTTCTCCTGTTTCCTAGTTATCTGCCCTCTTTTCAGTTGCTTGTCTTTTTTGTGTTTTAGTGTATGGTGTGACTTTCTCAGCTTTCCAGTTTCCTTTTTGAGAAGAATATGGATGGTTGATCGGTAAGGTAATTAGTATTTTGTGGTGTTGGTGCAGAGCACAAGGCAGTGGGAGGCATCTGGCCAGGATGTATCTGACTCTGTAAGCTGTGGATATCCTTTGAGTTCATGGATTGGGGAGAGACCCAGCCAGAGGCAGAATCTTCAAATGGTGAATGCAGAATGATGGGAGGCCAAGGACGACATTTGCTTAAGGTGGGAGGTAGTGAACAGAAAGAGCCAAGTAGAAAAGAACACAGTGTGGCCTCAGGTGGTATGGAACAAGTGGGCAGTACGTTTGCTGGGAAGCAGGTGAGTGAAGAAGTGAGAACTTCAGCCAAGAGCTGATAGGACAACCAAAAGAGTAAGCAAGTGCAGTGACAAAAACAGGAAATGCTGGAAAAACTCAGCAGGTCTGACCACATCTGTGGAGAGAGAATAGAGCCAAAGTTTCGGTCTGAATGACCTTTCGTCAGAGCTAAGTGTAGTGACGATGCTTAGGAGAGAAGACAGTTTGGAAGGGATACAGTTGCTCAAGGCAGAAGTGCTTAAAGGGAGAATGAAAGGGTACATGGTTGGCTACTGTGGTAGAAGGGAGAGGAAATTTGGAATGGAGTGAGTGTTTCAGGTAGTTGGAGGAAGAAAGAAGGAGTAAGAAATGGGAACTTTGAATGGGAAACTTTTTTTTATTCATTCTTGGGACATGGACATCACCGGCTGGCCAGTAGTTATTGCCCATCCCTAGTTGCCCAAGGGCAGTTGAGAGTCTAACACATTGCTGTGGATCTGGAGTCACATGTAGGCCAGACCAGGTAAGGATGACAGATTTCCTTCCCTAAAGGACATTAGTGAACCAGATGGGTTTTTTCAACAATTGACAATGGTTTTGTGGTCATCAGTAGATTTTTAATTTCAGATATTTTTACTGAATTCAAATTCCACCTTCTGCAGTGTTGGAATTCGAACCAGGGTCCCAGAACATTAGCTGAGTTTCTGGATTAATAGTTTAACGATAATACCGCTAGGCCATCACCTCCCCTGGAGAAAGAGAGAAACAGCAAGTAGCAGGATTAGATGCGAGACGAAAATTGTTAGGGAGAACATTACATTATCCGTGCAGTTGTAGATTTGGAGAAGACCCTGTCAGTTAAACTTTTATAGTTTCAATAATTGCTGCATAACATACCAAATATTATGTGGCACCACATGTCCCAATCGGAATAGAGATGATTGGTTACTTCCTCCATCAATCACATCACTGGGATTGATTTTCTACACAAACCTTGTGTCATGTATCTATTCTCCATTGACTGCATTTTGCTGAAGAAATTATCCTGCTGTACTTGGGGACATGTTTGCTACTGTCTGAGGAAATTGAAACCACGCGTCCCACCTCCAGAGCAAAGGCTGACACAGCAGTTTCAATATTAACTTTATTCTATATCTGTGGTTTACTTAAGTGATTCACTTTATCTAATTCAAAAGCCTTCCTCATAGAATCCCTACAATGCAGAAAGAGGCCATTTGGCCCATTCAGTCTGCACCAACTCTCCGAAAGAGCATCCCGTCCAGGCCCCCTCCTTCGCCCTATCCTCGTAACCCCGTGCATTTACCATGGCTAATCCACCTAACCTACACATCTCTGTACGCTAAGGGGCAATTTACCATGGCCAAATACCTTTGGACTGTGGGAGGAAACCGGAGCACCTGGAAGAAACCCAGCAAGTTATGGGGAGAACGTGGTAACTCCAACCAGGCAGTGACCCAAGGCCAGAATCGAACCCGGGTCCCTGGTGCTATGAGGCAGCAGTGGTAACCATTGTGCCGACGTTTGAATTGAAAGTTGCCATCAAAGGTCATCAGACCCAAGAGGATTTAAGGTGCAGAAGGTGACGTTGCATGGGATCAGAGGTGAGCTGGCTACGTGGATACAAAACTGGCTCAGTCAAAGAAGACAGAGGGTAGCAGTGGAAGGGAGTGTTTCTGAATGGAGGGCTGTGACAAGTGGCGTCCATCAGGAATCAGTGCTGGGACCTTTGCTGTTTGTAATATATATAAATGATTCGGAGGAAAATGTAATTGGATTGATTAGTAAGTTTGCAGACGACACAAAGATTGGAGGATTTGCGGATAGCGATGAGAACCATCAGAGGATTCAGCAGGATATAGATCAGTTGGAGACTTGGGCAGAGAGGTGGCAGATGGAGTTTAATCCGGACAAATGTGAGGTAATGCATTTTGGAAGGTCTAATCCAAACAGGAAATATACAGTAAATGGCAGAACCCTTAAGAGTATTGATAGGCAAAGGGACCTGGGTGTACAGGTACACAGGTCACTGAAAGTGGCAATGCAGGTGGAGGAGGTAGTCCAGAAGGCATACGGCATGCTTGCCTTCATCGGCCGGGGCATTGAGTTTAAAAATTGGCAAGTCATGTTGCAGCTTTATAGAACCTTAGTTAGGCCGCACTTGGAATATAATGCTCAATTCTGGTCGCCACACTACCAGAAGGCTGTAGAGGCTTTGGAGAGGGTACAGAAAGGATTTACCAGGATGTTGCCTGGTATGGAGGGCATCAGCTATGAGGAGAGTTTGGAGAAACTTGGTTTGTTCTCACTGGAATGACGGAGGTTGAGGGGAGACCTGATAGAAGTCTACAAGATTATGAGAGGCATGGACAGAGTGGATAGTCAGAAGCTTTTTCCCAGGGTGGAAGAGCCAATTACTAGGGGGCACAGGTTTAAGGTACGAGGGGCAAGGTTTAAAGGAGATATACGAGGCAGATTTTTTACAGAGGGTGGTGTCGGGCAATACAGCAGGATATAGATAGGCTGGAAAATTGGGCGGAGAGGTGGCAGATGGAGTTTAATCCGGATAAATGCGAAGTGATGCATTTTGGAAGAAATAATGTAGGGAGGAGTTATACAATAAATGGCGGAGTCATCAGGAGTATAGAAACACAGAGGGACCTAGGTGTGCAAATCCACAAATCCTTGAAGGTGGCAACACAGGTGGAGAAGGTGGTGAAGAAGGCATATGGTATGCTTGCCTTTATAGGACGGGGTATAGAGTATAAAAGCTGGAGTCTGATGATGCAGCTGTATAGAACGCTGGTTAGGCCACATTTGGAGTACTGCGTCCAGTTCTGGTCGTCGCACTACCAGAAGGACGTGGAGGCGTTAGAGAGAGTGCAGAGAAGGTTTACCAGGATGTTGCCTGGTATGGAGGGTCTTAGCTATGAGGAGAGATTGGGTAGACTGGGGTTGTTCTCCTTGGAAAGACGGAGAATGAGGGGAGATCTAATAGAGGTGTACAAGATTATGAAGGGTATAGATAGGGTGAACAGTGGGAAGCTTTTTCCCAGGTCGGAGGTGACGATCACGAGGGGTCACGGGCTCAAGCTGAGAGGGGCGAAGTATAACTCAGATATCAGAGGGACGTTTTTTACACAGAGGGTGGTGGGGGCCTGGAATGCGCTGCCAAGTAGGGTGGTGGAGGCAGGCGCGCTGACATCGTTTAAGACTTACCTGGATAGTCACATGAGCAGCCTGGGAATGGAGGGATACAAACGATTGGTCTAGTTGGACCAAGGAGCGGCACAGGCTTGGAGGGCCGAAGGGCCTGTTTCCTGTGCTGTACTGTTCTTTGTTCTTTGAGTGCCTGGAAATCGTTGCCGGGGAGGGAGTGGAAGCAGATACGATAGTGACTTTTAAGGGGCGTCTTGACAAATACATGAATAGGATGGGAATAGAGGGATATGATCCCTGGAAGGGTAGGGGGTTTTAGTTAAGTCGGGTAGCATGGTCGGTGCAGGCTTGGAGGGCCGAAGGGCCTGTTCCTGCGCTGTAATTTTCTTTGTTCTTTGTTCTTTATTCTTTGACTGTGAAGGATGGTGGGATAGTTATTGTGCCTGGGTTGGGGTATTGACATAGATAAGTGCTCAAACCACAAAACCAATAAGAAATAGGAACAGTAGTAGACCATTCAGCCCCTCAAGTCTGTTCTGCCATTCAATAGAATCCTGGCTGATACAACATTCCTCACATTCACTTTCCTGCCCTTTTCCCATAACTCTTGATTCGCTTACTGTCTATATCAACCTTTATTATACACAATGGGTGGGATTTTACGGTCTCACTCGTCTTGAAACCGAAAAATCCCGCCCGAGGTCACCGGACCTTTCCCCCGTTCCGCCCCTTGCCCGCTCTGATCCCTGTGGCAGGCGGCGTGGTAAAATTCCGGCCTGTGACTCTTTCCCCATAGCTGTCTGGGCAAGGAGTTCCAGAGACTCTCAACAGTCTGAAAGAAGAAATTCCTCCTCATCTCAGTCTGAAATTGGCACCCCTTTATTCTGAGACTATGTCCTCTGGTCCTAGACATTCCCATGAGGGGAAATATGCTCTCAGCATTTCCCCTGTCAAGCCCTTGAGAGTCCTATGTTTCAATGAGATCACCTCTCATTCTTCTAAATTCCAATGAGTAGAGTCCCAACCTGTTTAACATTTCCTCGTAAGACAGGCCCTTCATACCAGGGATCATCCTAGTGAACCTTCTCTAAACTGCCCCAATTAAATAACATCTTTTCTTAAATAAGCGGACCCAAAACTTCTCACAGTACTCCAGATGTGGTCTCAGCTGTACCTTGTACAGTTGCAGTAAGACTTCCCTACTCTTATACTCAAATTCCCTTGAAATAAGGGTCAACATTCCATTAGTCTTCCTGATTACCTGCTGCATCTGTGTGCTCAGGCCCATTGATATACTCGGGAGAACACTGGGCAGGTCTTAGTGTTTGCGAAGTGGTACTGTGTAGTTTTGGAGGGAAGCTCAGGAGTTGGTCAAGAACTAGATTTGGAGAAGACATTATCATTTAAACTTTTTATAGATTCAGTAATTGCTGAATAATATTGAATCCTTTGCCCAGGTTTCGGCTCATTTTTATGTTATTTTACATTAAATCTTCAATGAAACAGCACAATCAAAAATGTAATAAAACAGAATTGTTTATTTTTGTCCACCTTTCATTAAAAAAAATATTGATATATTTAAGAGTGGTAACCCCAATGGAATTTTATTTTCACAGTGGATTTATCACAGAAAAAAAAACAATTTCAATAAGACCATCACCAATAAGTAATCTATTTTTTAAATAATTGAGAATTACTTTTAGAAACTGTACAGAATGACTTGCTAGTTTCATTGGTGTATAGTGGTCAGTTTCAATGTAAACTAAAGATTTTAAAAATGTTTAAAGCTGCCAATAATGCCCTTGCATGTAAACAAAAGATTAATTTTAAGAGACTCCTCAAAGACCCCAAATGTGCACAATTTTGCAAAAACTTGACATGGTGACAAATTCATTCAGTGGGTCTGGCCAGTTTGTGGTTGAGGTCATCTTCCAACATCGTACTTTTTGAAACCAGTGTTAAAAAAAACTTTATTTGCACTGCACATAACTGGCTGGGCAGCACGGTAGCACAGTGGTTGGCACTGCTGCTTCACAGCTCCAGGGACCCGGGTTTGATTCCCGGCTTGGGTCACTGTCTGTGTGGAGTTTGCATGTTCTCCACGTGTCTGTGTGGGTTTCCTCTGGGTGCTCCGGTTTCCTCCCACATTCTGAAAGACATACTGGTTAGGTGCATTGACCCGAACAGGCTCCGGACTGTGGTGACTAGGGGAATTTCACAGTAATTTCATTGCAGTGTTAATGCAAGCCTTACTTGTGACTAATAAATAAACTTCACTTTACATAACCTGCACTTGAATGTTTTTGATATTTTGTACCATTTTGACCTATTCTGGGAAATTTGTGTTGAAAGAGAACAGTGCAACCTAGCAGAAACTCCAGGCCTCAAAAACACATTGTCTATTTTTGTGTCTAACAGCTGTTAGTAATTCGAATGTTTACATTTTCTGACTATCAAATGAAAGCAGGTGTTAATCAGGCTGTTCTAACTGTCAATACATTCCCTGTGATAATCAGGTGAGATGGTCAGAGGGTGTTTGCTTCAAACTTCAATTATTGTTTGAAAAATTAACTCTGTTACACTAAGGAATGGCCAAGTGGTGTGATTTTTAACATTGTGTAAGTGGGTGGGTTTTGAATGAGTTAAAATTTCATCCTACGTCTCTGAGGTTAATGCACCTTCTGGTGTTTACAGAACACAATGGGCTGATTGTGGATCAGGAAGTGGACGCCACTTCTATCCTCTTGCTTTTCTTCCATTTCCCATGTGATTAAAAGTAAAATTTAAAGTGCCTGAGGCATGCACGGGAGACATGTGCAATCACGCGGGGGAAGCTTTTCAGTGGTGAAACCCATTGACAGCTGATGATGTCGCAGGTACAGGCAGGTTATAAAAGAAACAAAAACAGAAAATACTAGAAAATCTCAGCTGGTCTGATAGCATCTGTGGAGAGAGAATAGAACTAACATTTCAAGTCAGGATGACCCTTCATCCTGCTGGACAAATAGGGAGGCTCTTTATCATGGGCACAACTTTCCTGCCCAATTCCATTGCCATGAGCAAAAGACCAGTTGAGAGTACAAAGATGGCAAATTTAAATTTCACTGGTAAATATTTCACATGGCATTCATTTCACTTTATTCATGTGTTCATAGTAGTATAAGGGTGGCATGGTGGCACAGTGGTTAACACTGCTGCCTCACAGCGCGAGGCCTCAGGTCACTGTGTGAAGTTTGCACATTCTCCCCGTGTCTGCATGAGTTTCCTCCGAGTGCTCCGGTTTCCTCCCACAGTCCAAGGATGCGCGGGTTAGGTTGATTGGCCATGCTAAATTGTCCATTAATATCAGGGGAGTTAAGAGGGTAAATATGTGGCATTATGGGAATAGGGCCTGGGTGGGATTGTGGTCGGTGCAGACTTGATGGGCCGAATGCCTCCTCCTTCACTGTAGGGATTCTATAAAGGTATTTGGCATATCAAGGTTTAATATGGGATTGGGAAACAGTATCACCCACAGTGTGTTATAAAGAGATATATGTCCTCAGACTAGAGTCAGTTGTGGACTGACAAGAGATCTGTTTAGAAGCAATAATGGAATTAGCTCATAGTTTGGGCTATACCGTGTGTGTATGTAGATAGCTATGTGTTACCATTAACACTTAAATGTTCAACTATACAAGACTCAGAACCTCACCATAAAGCCTACTGAACAGACATACAACATGCATCGTCATTTGTTGAGCCCAACTTAGTCAGAGAGCTAAATGTAATGGCACACATTGATGTTACAGGGACATTTCTTGTGGATGAAACAATGATTTTTCTTTTGCATTCACTTTTTATTGAATGTTCATGTTAGTGTTCAATGTTGTACTCACCACACTATGGGACATGGCTATTTTTCAGGTTCAGCTGGCCCCCACCTCTATGCATTGCAGAAGACATTGTTTGAGATCATTCTCAGCAAGGATAATTGAAATGTTAAAGGTGAACATAAAGCCTTGTAAAGGACTCTGCCAGAAAACACCCTGAAATGGACATACATCTGGGCAATATTGACACTACCCTTTTAAACCCTTCACTTTCTTTCCCTGACTGACTGTTCCCTCTAGCCCCCACCACACCAGAATGCCAGGTCCTTTCCTCCTCCACTCTTTCATGCCCCCAACCCCAAAGTTGCTAGCTTGATTTCTGCAGAGGGTGGTTGTAGAGGGTTGTTTTTCAAACTGGAGGCCTGTGACCAGCGGTGTGCCTCAGGGATCAGTGCTGGGTCCACTGTTATATAGGAGGCATGGTTAGTAAGTTTGCAGATGACACTAAGATTAGTGGCATAGTGGACAGTGAAGAAAGTTATCTCCAATTGCAATGGGATCTTGATCAATTGGGCTAGTGGGCTGATGAATGGCAGATGGAGTTTAATTTAGACAAATGCGAGGTGATGCATTTTGGTAGATTGAACCAGGGCAGGACTTACTCAGTTAATGGTAGGGCGTTGGGGAGAGTTACAGAACAAAGAGATCTAGGGGTACATGTTCATAGCTCCTTGAAAATGGAGCCACAGGTGGACAAAAGGCATTCGGCATGCTTGATTTCATTGGTCAGAACATTGAACACAGGAGTTGGAATGTCTTGTTGAAGACATTGGTAAGGCCACACTTGGAATACTGTGTGCAATTCTGGTCACCCTATTATAGAAAGGATATTATTAAACTAGAAAGAGTGCAGAAAAGATTTACTAGGATGCTACTGGGACTTGATAGATTGAGTTATAAGGAGAGGCTGGATAGACTGGGACTTTTTTCTCTAGAGCGTAGGAGGCTAAGGGGTGATCTTATAGAGGTCTATAAAATAATGAGGGGCATAGGTCAGCTAGATAGTCAACATATTTTCCCAAAGGTAGGGGAGTCTAAAACTAGAGGGTATAGGTTTAAGGTGAGAGGGGAGAGATAAAAAGTGTCCAGAGGGGCAATATTTTCACACAGAGGATGGTGAGTATGTGGAACAAGCTGCCAGAGGTGGTAGTAGTCTTTACCTAGTAGTAGGTACAATTTTGTCTTTAAAAAGCATTTAGATAGTTACATGGGTATGATGGGTATAGAGGGATATGGGCCAAATGCGGGCAATTGGGATTAGCTTAGGGGTTTTAAAAAAGAAAGGGCGGCATGGACAAGTTGGGCCAAAGGGCCTGTTTCCATGCTGTAAACCTCTATGACTGTATCTCAATCTGTTGTAGGAAAATCAAAATATTACCTTCCTAATTCTGTCACCCCACATGCCGTATTTCCTGCTCTTGCAGGCTCCATAAAATTCCCTTGAACACGTGAAGAGGGCACTCAGCAGAGTGCATACCTGCGCACACTGTGTTAACTCAATGATACTATAATGAGGCAGCTCTTGAGACATTTCCCTGCCTCGTTGATGCTCTAACTACAAAATTGAAAAGAACTTCCATTTCAGTGATGTGATGGGCCACATGCTTTTGGGGGGAAAACTACCATTTATGTTGGGCTGATGGTCAATTTAAGAACTAGGTTTCTCTAGATTTCTTGGAGAAGACAACTTGCTTCCAATAACTGATCATATAACCAAGTAGCTTGTAGATAAAAATAGTTTAAAAAGAGTAAACAAGAGGTTATGGGAGGAGTAGATTGCTGTACGTGGTTCTGTTTTCAAGCAGTTTGGTGAACAAGCTGACTGCAGGGAACAGTTCTTTCAAGCAGAATTCAGTTTATGTCTTGGCTAAAAATGTTTAAACCCTTTGGTAACTGAAGGTCTTGACTAATGGAGTTGAATTTCTGCAATAGTTAAGCTGGGAGAGAAAGAAACTTCCCAGATGCAAGATTCCAGAGTTAAAGAATAGTTCATCAATAGCACACTCTGGTTTTTAGACTTTTATGACACTTAGAATATTTTTGGAAAGATTGTGCCCAGACTGTAATTATTAATATTTGTGTTTGATTTTTGTAGAGTAAAAATAGTTTGTTTTAAACGGTAACTTTGTGGCTTCATTTTTTTTTAGTAATTATCTGGGTTTTTGGATTTCCAAAAAAAAATGTTAATTGTCTCTATTGAGGAGGCTTCAGCCCAATTCATATCCAACAATATGCTTTGCTCACATTTTGACTGCTGCCACAAATTTCACAACAGCAGCTGAGACTTTTTAAAGCCATCAAAACATTCCAAATAAAACACCCACAACATTCTTCAGCAGAAATCAATTCACTCTATCTCTCAATGTTAGTGGATCCTTTAACAAAATCCAGCATCCGGATCTACGTCATTGCCAAATTCTTCCTTGAAACATGTCTGTGTTTCATGTTTCATTTAAATCCATCCAATAGCTTCTGAGACATATTGGCCAAGATTCTCCAATCTTTTTCGCCCCGCCATGGCTGCCAGCGCGAATGGAGAATTTGGCATTCAGCTAAATCTCCATTCGCAACAGCGAGACTGAAGAATCCCAGCTGCGGGTGAGGTTGGAGATTTCTGGCCGTTTTTTATAGACTATCAGGGTGAAAACATTTTTTCTGCCCACCTTCAGTGAGGAAGATAAAAATGGTGCAACAAATCTCTGCACTAACAGTACAACAGTAGCTTCATTTCAGCTCTTTATTGATTGTGAAGTGATTTGGGACAGACTGAGATGTTAAGCAACACTAAAAAAAACTCAATTTCTTTTTTAATCAGTAGTCTATCTTTTTTTCTCATTGGCATTCACAAAGAATCATGGAACCATATAGCACAGAAGAACCCCATTAGACTCACCATATCTGCGTTGACTCTTTGAAAAAGCTATCCAATTATGTAGCCTCTTTATTTAAAGCAAACATATAATTTCTCTGAGCTCAAATCCAAATTTTACCTTAATAGAGATTTTATATTTTGACCTCTGACTTTTCTTCAAATAATATTGAAAACTTTCAATCAAAAGTTGATAAAAGATGAAGAAAAATATTCCAACCGTACAGCTGACTGAATAGTTCTGATTCATTTAGGGAAATTAACTACAGTGCAAATGTTCACACTTAAAGGCCTTCGTGTTTAAAATTTAAAGCTTATTTATTAGCGTCACAAGTAGCCTTACATTAACACCGCAATGAAGTTATTGTGAAAATCTCCTGGTTGCCACACTCAGCGCCTGTTTCCAGTGCACTGAGGGAGAATTTAGCATGGCCAATGCACCTAACCAGCACATCTTTTGGACTGTGGAAGGAAACCGGAGCACCCAGAAAAAACTCATGCAATCACGGGGAGAACGTGCAGTCTCCGCACAGACAGTGACCCAAGCCGGAATTCGAACCCGGGTACTGAGGCAGCAGTGCTAATCATTGTGCCATCCATGTAAAGTCTTTAATGAAGACATTAAAAGATACAAGGATAACTTAACGGATAAATTTAATCATATTATTTTGAAATGTGCGGTTTGTTTTTCAATAAATACTTAGTTTGGAGATTAAAATTTCAGTTACCAAGAGCAATTAAAACATTTTCAGACAGCATTTTAAATGATTTATAGATATCTGTTAGTCAGATTGATAAGGGTGATGATTTCACATGGGAAAAACCCATTACAAATGCAAATAAAGGCTGGAATTCTCTGGCCGTTCAAGCCCTGCTGCTACTGCCAGCAAGAATGGAGAATTTGGTGCTCAGCCAAATCTCCATTCACTGCAGCGGTACCGGAGAATCCCAGCTGAGGGCAAGGTTGGAGAATCCAGTCCAAATGAATTGATTATGGGGAAGAAGATGACAAAAAAGTGTGTTGAAACAGGATAATTACAGACAAAAAGTATAAAATATAGATCCAATCAAATTAATAATCTTTTTGATTGGAAAATGCTTAACTTTTCATTGTTCTTTCACATTATCTGCATTACAATTATAATCAATTATTGTGGCTGTTAATGGGCACGATTCACCAAAATTGGTTCTAAGAGTTACCACCAGTGGGAAAACTGGAGTGTTTCCCATTGGTGTCAATTGGGATTCACCCATCTTTGGTATTTTAAAATTTTCATAGAACTAAACACGCCAGCCAGCCTGCCTTCACAGAGATCATAGTGCCATTTTTAAAGGGAGTCCTGATCTCAGCATTGAGAGACAGGCCCCCTTTGTGCACGAGTCTCAGACTCGTATGCAGGTGCAGAATTTTATAAGGAATGCAAATGGAATCATGGCATTTATTGCAAAGGGTATAGAGTATCAAAGTAGAGAAGTATTGTTACAATTGTATAAGGCATTGGTGAGATCACACTTGGAGTATTGTGTTCAGTTTTGGTCACCACCTTTGAGGAAGGATGTGGTGGCACTGGAGGCAGTTCAGAAGACATTCACTTGATTGATCCCAATTGTGAAGGGGCTGTCGTATGAGGAATGGTTGAGTAGCTTGGGCTTGTACACACTGGAGTACAGAAGAATGAGGAGGGATTTGATTGAAGTATATAAAATATTCAATGGGATTGGTAAGTAAATGTTAACCAAATGTTCCCCTTCTAGAACAGTCTAGGACAAGAAGACATAGTTGTAGAGTTAGAGAGTGGACGTTCAGGACAGAGATAAGGATTAGCTACTTCTCACAGAGGATTGTGAATTGATGGAACTTACTGCCCCAGAGTGCGGTGGATGCAGAATCAATCAATGGATTCAAGAAAGAGATAGATAAATATTTGATCAAAAGCGGGATAAAGGGCTGTAGGGAAAAGACAGGGAAGTGGAGGTGAGATGAGATGGAGAGCAGCCTTGATCATATAGAATGGTGGGAGCGGGCTTGCAGGGCTGAATTGCCTACTCTTGTTCCTAATTCCTATGTTCTCCCTGCACTACAGCTCGCACCCTGGTGACAATGGGAGTGCCCCCAACCCCTCAGCACAGAGGGGCATCCTCCTCTCCACCAATAAAAGAACAGGTCACCACCCCCACATCATGTAGGCATAGGGTGACCAAACCCCCCCTACCACCAGCCAGAGGGCTCACCCATCCCCAACCCCACAAAAGAGATATTTTGAGACAGGATCTCCTCAGATCTTGCACCTCAGGCTCCGCTCCTTGGCGATGCCAACCTTGTACTGCCACCAGCACCCTGGCAGTCTCAAGTGCTTGCCTTTATTCCTAACGTCAATGTTTATAAACATTCTGCCTTTGATTGACAATTTTAATCAATTACACACTGAACTATGAGGATTCACTTCTTCTTTTCTAACTGCAATGTTTAGAATGCACTTGAGTTGCATTCAACCATGAAGGGAAAGAAAAACAAACAAAGCTCCTGGTTAGTAGGCAATTGATCCAATCTGTCAATCAAAGTTTAGTGAAAGGTAATGGAGCATGAAATTGAATGAACACAATACTTTTTGAGGCCTTTGAGCCCCATTCTTCAAGGGTACTTCAAGGGTTTCACAGTACACAGAGAAGAATGAAGATTTTGAACTGAAAGCTGAGAGTGATCACTTTTCCCAAGGTTAGAAGGGGCAGTCCAGCCATGAGACTCCTATCCCGGGGGAGAGTCCCAAGGTTAACTCCTTCCCCGCAGTGATTTCCCATTGTGGGGAGAGGGGTGGTGACAGCATCCCGAGAGGCTGGAGCATCTAGCCTCAAACCCAGTAATGACATTGAAATGTCTACTTCTGAATATCAATTAGGTCCCCACACACTCTGGGTGGAAACGGATCGGGGCCAGCGGGGCAAACCAAGAGGACTGCAATGAGTTTGCCGCCCAGCACTGACGCCTGATTCAATGGGCCATTGGGATGTCAAGGGATAAACACAATAAGAAGTCTCATAACACCAGGTTAAAATCCAACAGGTTTATTTGGTAGCAAAAGCCACTAGCTTTCGAAGTGCTGCTCCTTCATCAGGTGAGTGGGATTTCAGTTCACAAACAGGGCATATAAAGACACAAACTCAATTTACAAAATAATGGTTGGAATGCGAGTCTTTACAAGCAATCAAGTCTTAAAGTGAGTTCCCCCCTCCCCAATACCTAGGATTTGGTGTAGGTTTGCATGATGTAAATGATCTGGGATTAGTATTCAAAGCTATGTAGGTTGGGCTGAAATAAATGAAGTCAAAATTTTGTGCATGCGTCTCTTCATAGGTTATTAACTTCAAACAAACCGAATTGACTTACCAGAGCAAAACAAAATGGTTTATTCAGTGCATTCACAGACTAGTTTCAAATGACACCCACTACAGTCACTACTATGAATGTGCCAAAAGAACCTTAGCAGGGTCAATGTTGGTAATCTAACAATATTTGTGAATTCACTTTAAAAGTGGAGGCGGAATTACTCGCTACCCTTCATCAGTTGAGATTTCAAATTCACTTTATTTTGTGCAATGGCAGGATGAAATTTTGGCAGTCTTAAAAATGGCAGCCTTCTAATTGTCATAAACTGCAAACAGGCAGGCCATAACAAGAACTCTTGAAATTCTGCTGAAAACCTTGTAGTACTCCAGCTCCAGAGGCCAGTTTGAAGGAATGTTGAAGCAGGGTTTTCTTAGAGAAGCTTACTTAAATTAATTTGACATTGTTTAATCTGTTGATGTATTTATTGTAAATTATTTCCAGATATATTTGAAGAGATTAAAACATGTCTATCAAAAGAAGCTAGAACAATATTTTTTGGCTTTCTGATACTTGTTGATTCACCAATGGCAATAGTAAAAACAAATTAAGGATTTAATATTGCAGTTTTGAGTTGGTTATTTGATTGCTTTTGCTACCTTGTAAATTGAACTGCTTTTCATTGTCTCAAATATCCATTTGCCTAAATATGAACCAATCAGCACAGTTTATTTCACACGTCATAGCTTGTCCCTGCCTTGCTGGGAAAATAATGTCACTGGCCACATGTCAATTCCTTGGCACTATTCCATCCCCGGGTCATTTTCCTGGAATGGGGGTTGATGGAGGAATGGCAGGTCTACCGACCGCATGCAGTGGGAAGACAATTAAGTAATTTAAGGGCCTAATAAAGCATGTTAATGGAGGCTGACTGGGATTTTCCAGTCGGCCTCCAGGTTTCTAATGGTGGTGGAAGCCTGTTTAATAATCTGGAAGCCATCCCTGCCTCCTGGGTGCAGTAGGGGTTAATTTCCTGCCACTTCACCCAGCTGCTGTTTTCAACTTGGACAACCTCTGATTGAGCCCTCCAGCTTCATGATGCTGCTCTCTGCCCTTCAATGAATGGCAAATTTTCCCTCAATCCATTAATTGGCCACTCTGCGGAAAATCACATTGAGTGACTGTTCCCACACAATGCAGAGTTTTGACGTACATTTGAGCCTGATAGCTGTGTACAGAAGCCCACCGGGAAAATGCAGCCCATCATGTTTTTGAGAGATCTGAGCTGTATGATGCACCATAGAGTGTGTGTTTAAAATGTAGGACAATGCAGTTGGTTAGAGCGTGTGCTTAAAATGCAGGACAGTATAGTTTCAAGTCCCCTGCCAATTGAGGTAGTCCTCAGGGCTTGCCTGTTTCCCTTGTAGTATTATAGCATTGTGGAGCCATAACTAGCAACCTTTGGACCATTGCGGACTTTACAAGAGACGGGAACGTACTTGATGTATTTTTAGGGAATGAAGCCAGACAGGTGATGGAGGTGTCAGTTGGGGAACATTTTGGTGATAGTGACCATGACTCAGTAAGGTTTAAGGTAGTTATCGAAAAGGACAAAGATGGACCAGAAATAAGATTTCTGAATTGGGTGAAGGAGGATTTGAATAGAATAAGACAGGATGTGGCCAAAGTGAATTGGGAGCAGCTACATGTAGGACAATTCACATCAGAATAGTAGGAGTCATTCAAAAAGAAAATAGAGAAAATACAATGCCAACATGTTCCCATAAAGGTAAAGGGTAACTCTGGATGTCAAGGGATAAACACAATAAGAAGTCTCATAACACCAGGTTAAAGTCCAACAGGTTTAATTGGTAGCAAAAGCCACTAGCTTTCGAAGCGCTGCTCCTTCATCAGGCGAGTGGGATTTCAGTTCACAAACAGGGCATATAAAGACACAAACTTTACAAAATAATGGTTGGAATGCGAGTCTTTACAAGTAATCAAGTCTTAAAGATACAGACAATGTGAGTGGAGAGAGGGTTAAGTACATGTTAAAGAAGTGTGTATTGTCTCCAGCCAGGACAGTTAGTGAGATTTTGCAAGCCCAGGCAAGTCGTGGGGGTTACAGATAGTGTGACATGAACCCAAGATCCCGATTTGAGGCCATCCTCGTGTGCGGAACTTGGCTATCAGTCTCTTCTCAGCGATTCTGCGCTGTTGTTTGTTGTGAAGGCTGCCTTGGAGAACGCTTACCTGAAGATCAGAGGCCGAATGCCCATGACCGCTGAAGTGTTCCCCAACAGGAAGAGAACACTCGAGCGGTGTTCATTCATCCGTTGTCATAGCGTCTGCACGGTCTCCCCAATGTACCATGCCTCGGGACATCCTTTCCTGCAGCGTATCAGGTCGACAACGTTGGCCGAGTTGCAAGTGTATGTACCGTGTACCTGGTGGATGGTGTTCTCACGTGAGATGATGGCATCCGTGTCGATGATCCGGCATGTCTTGCAGAGGTTGCTGTGGCAGGGTTGTGTGGTGTCGTGGTCACTGTTCCCCTGAAGGCTGGGTAGTTTGCTGAACTGAAATCCCACTCACCTGATGAAGGAGCAGCGCTTTGAAAGCTAGTGGCTTTTGCTACCAAAACACCTGTTGGACTTTTACCTGGTGTTGTGAGACTTCTTACTGTGTTTACCCCAGTCCAACGCCGGCATCTCCACATCATGTCAAGGGATATACAGCATTGGATAAGGAAAAACAGCAAGGCTTATGGCAGGTTCAGGGGGCTCAAAACAATGGGTACCTTAGAGGAGTATAGAAAATGCCAGTATAGGAGTATAGGAGGGCATGAAGAAACACTAGTGGGCAAAAATTAAAGGAAAATCCCAAAGTATTTTATAAGTATATTGAAGATGAGGGTAACCAGGGAAAGAGTAGGGCCCCTTTGGGAGCAAAGTGGCAAACTGTGTGTGGAGCAAAAAGTCATAGGTGATGTATTCAATGAGTAATTTGCATCTGTGTTCGCTCTGGAGAAGGACAATGTTGGTATGGAAAACAGGGAGGGGGACTGATATAATTGAATAGATTAGCTTTGAAAAGGAGGAGGTGTTAGCAGTTTTAAAGTGGATAAATCCAAAGACCCAGATGAAATGTATCCTAGGCTGCTGTGTGTAGCAAGGGAGGAGATTGCAGGGACTTAGACACTAATTTTTAAATTCTCACTGGCACAGGAGGGGTGCTAGAGGAAAGGAGGGCAGCTAATGTGGTACTGTTATTTAAGAAGGGAAGTAAGGAAAAACCAGGTAATTAATTACAGGCGAGTGAGTCTAACATCAGTGGTGGGGAATTATTAGAAAAATTTCTCAGGGACAAAATTAATCTTCACTTGGAGAGGTAAGGATTAATCAAGGATAGTCAGCACAGCTTCATCAGGGAGAGATATCGTCGAACAAATTTGATTTAATTTTTCAAGGAGGTGAGTAGATGAAGGCAGTGCAGTTGATGTAGTCTATGTGGACTTCAGTAAGCTTTTGACAAGGTCCTGCCTGGGAGACTGATCAAGAAGAGGCTACGAGATCCAGGATAATTTGACAAATTGGATCCAAAATTGGCTTAGTGGCAGGAGGCAGTTGGTAATGGTCGAAGGTTGGTTTTGTGACTGGAAGCTTGTGTCCAGTGGTGTAACAGCAGGGATTGGTGCTAGGTACCTTGCTGTTTGTCGGGTACATTAATGATCTAGATAGGAATGTGGGAGTTATGATCAGTAAGTTCGCAGATGACAGAAAAATTGGTAGTGTGGTACATAGCGAGGAGGAAAGCTTTAGATTACTGTATGATATAAATGGGCTGGTCAGATGAGCTGAACAATGGCAAATGGAATTTAACCTTGAAAAGTGTGAGATGATGCATTTTGGAAGGACTAACAAGACAAGGGAATGAACAGAGAACCAGAAGGACCTTGGGGTGCATGTTCATAGGTCCCTGAAAGCAGCAGGAGATGTGGATAAGGTGCTTAAGAAAACATATTGTATACTCGCCTTTATTGGCCGAAGTACAGAAGATAAGAATAGGGAGATTATGCTGCTTATGATATGCTAGAGTTGTCTCAAACGCTTGTTAGGCCATGGTATACTGTGTGCAGTTCTGGGCGCCACACTAAAGGAAGGATTTGATTGCACGAGAAAAGGTGCAGAGGATATTCAGCAGGATGTTGCTTGGGCTGGAGTCATTTCAGCCAAGAAAAGAGGTTGGAGTTGTTCTCTGTAGAACAGCGAAGGCGGGGGGGTGGGGGGAGACTTGACTGAGGTGTACGAAAGTATGAAGGACAGAGATAGAGTAGATAGGAAGAAACCTTAGTATTATAGAATTACTAAAGTGCAGAAGGAGGCCATTCGGCCCATTGACTCTGCACCGACTCTGACAGACTGTCTTACCCAAGTCCTCTCCCTTGCCCGATCCCCGTAACCCCGTGCATTTACCATGGCCAATCTATCTAACCTAGACATCTTGGGACAGTAAGGGGCAATTTTGTGTGGCCAATCCATCTAACCTGCACATAGGGCGGCACGGTAGCACAGTGGGTAGCACTGCTGCTTCACAGCTCCAGGGACCTGAGTTCAATTCCCGACTTGGGTCACTGTCTGTGTGGAGTTTGCACATTCTCTTTGTGTCTGCGTGGGTTTCCTCCGGGTGGTCCGGTTTCCTCCCACAGTCCAAAGATGTGCGGGTTAGGTTGATTAGCCATACTAAAAAAAAATTGCCCCATAGTGTTCTGAGATGCGTAGGTTAGAGGGATTAGTGGGTAAAATATGTAGGGATATGGGGGTAGGGCCTGGGTGGGATTGTGGGCGGTGCAGACTCGATGGGCCGAATGGCCTCTTTCTGTACTGTAGGGTTTCTATGATTCTATGATCTTTGCAGTGTGGGTGGAAACCGGAGCACCCGGAGGAAAGCCACGCAGACATAGGGAGAATGTACAAACTCCACACAGACAGTCACCTGAGGCTGGAATCGGTCCCTGGCACTGTGAGGCAGCAGTGCCAACCATTATGCTGCCCAGAGTAGAGGGATCAATAACTAGGGGCATAGCTTTAAGGTATGATATAGAGGGGATTTGAGGAAAAACCTTTTCACCCAGAGGGTAGTGGGAATTTGGAACTCACTGTTTGAAAGGGTGGTAGATATGGGAACCCTCACAACATTTAAGTCGCATTTAGATGAGGGAGGCAATGGCCTAATAGTATTATCACTAGACTATTAATCCAAAAACTCAGTTCTGGGGACCTGAATTTGAATCCTGCCACAGTAGATGGTGGAATCTGAATTCAATAAAAGAAATATCTGGAATTAAGAATCTACTGATGACCATGAAACTATTGTTGTTTGTCAGAAAAACCCATCAGGTTCACTAATGTCCTTTAGGGAAGGAAATCTGCTGTCTTCACATGATCTGGCATACATGTGACTCCAGAGCCACAGCAATGTGGTTGACTCTCAACTGCCCTCCAGGGCAACTAGGGATGGACAATAAATGCTAGCCAGCCAGCAACACCCATGTCCCATGAATGAATTAACAAAAACTTGAACAACCAGAGCATACAAAGCCAAGGACCAAGTGCTGGAAAATGAGTTTAGGATAGACGTTTGACGGTAGGCACAGAAATGATGGGCTGAAGGATCTCTTGCTGTGCTGCAGGAATGGCACAGTGTCACAGTGGTTAGCACTGCTGCTTCACAGTGCCAGGGACCCGGGTTTGATTCTCGGCTTGGGTCATTGTGTCTGTGCATTCTCCCCGTGTCTCCATGGGTTTCCTCTGGTGCTGCAGTTTTCTCCCACAGTCCAAAAGGCATGCTGGTTAAATTCTCCCTCAGTGTACCTGAGCAGGTGCTAGCGTGTGGAGACTAGGGGATTTTCACAGTAACTTCATTGTGGTGTTAATGTAAGCCTACTTGTGACACTAATAAGTAAACTTAAAATGCTCTTACATTTGGAATGTCTGATACGACTCACCAATTTTTACAGATGCACCATAGAAAGCATTCTTTCTGGTTGTATCACAGCTTGGTATGGCTCCTGCTCTGTCCAAGATCCCAAAAAATTACTCAGGGTCTTAAGTGAAAACCCAGTCTATCACACAAACCAGCCTCCCATCCATTGACTCTGTCTACACTTCCTGCTGCCTCGGAAAAGCAGCCAGCATAATCAAGGACCCCACACACCCCAGACATACTCTGTTCCAGCTTCTTCTGTCGGGAAAAAGATACAAAAGTCTGAGGTCACATACCAACCGACTCAAGAACTGCTTCTTCTCTGCTGCCATCAGACTTTTGAATGGACCTACTTCGTATTAAGTTGATCTTTCTCTACAATCTAACTATGACTGTAACACTACATTCTGCACTCTCTCCTTTCCTTACAGTATCCATGATGTGGAGATGCTGACGATGGACTTGGGTGGGCACAGTAAGATGTCTCACAACACCAGTTAAAGTCCAACAGGTTTATTTGGAGTCACGAGCTTCCGGAGTGCTGCTCCCCCATCAGGTGAGCACTCACCTGATTCCAAATAAACCTGTTGGACTTTCATCTAGTGTTGTGAGACTTCTTACTGTGTACGGTATCAGTGCCGGATTTAGACTTGGTGAGGCCCTAAGCTATATAAAGCTTGGAGGCTCCTTGTTAAAAAGTTACACCAAAAGGTCTCACAAAGGTGCGTACCAAAACAGGACCTTGGGTCGCCTCAAAAAAATTGAAAACATAATTATGCCTTTTAATTATTTAATAGCAAGGTATTTAAAGTGAAAAATACAAATTATTTTCAAATGAATGCATTTACTGATTACATATTTATCAATTGGCTGGCTTGATCTCTCTCATAGATTTTGGTAATTTTTTGAGTTGCTCTTCAAGCTGGTGCTTTCTTTTTCTTTTCTGGTATCCGCTCTTAAATGTTCTCTTCATTGTAGACCTTCTGAAATTTTGTGAGGCCCTAAGCTGTAGCTTGTTTAGCTTATGCCTAAATCCGGCACTGACGGTATGCTTTGTCTGTATAGCGCGCAAGAAACAATACCTTTGACTTTATCCTAATATGTGACAATAATAAGTCAAACAATAAATCAAATCAAACACACGAAGAGAGAACGACTGTTTTTATACACCGGCACAAAAGAAAAAAATCTGCCCCAACAATGAACTAGAAGCAGATCCAAGAGATAGATTTCTGTCTCGTTATTCTCCCAAATGCCAGAGTGGTGGTGAACTTCAAACTTTCTTCACCCTGAGCTGGCGCTGGGGGATGAGAGGTCGAGAAGCAATGTTGCGATCTGGTCAAGAGGTGGCGCAGGCGGCCGGGTGACATCATCATCCGGGGCTGCCCGGCCCCGTTGAGCGGTCTGAGTGGAGGCGGAGGAGAGTCAGAGAGGCAGCAACAAGCTCCGGGCAGCAGCAGCAGCAGCAGCGGAGGGGGGAAGGGAGGAAATTCCAAATAGTCATGGAATAAGAAGGGGAAAAAAAACCGGGCAGCAACAATCCCTCTCTCCCTTACATTAAAAAAAATCCAAAGACGAGTAGCCGGGAGGTTATGTAGAACCAGGGCTCTTATATATTTTTTGACTGACTTTTTTTGTTGTTTTGTTTTCCGGGCTGGGGTTTAAAATATATGATGTGTGTGTGGGGAGGGGGGGGGGGGAAGGGATCCGGGGCCTTAACCAGAAGGGGACAAAATTCCCCCAATAACTGACACGTCCCCGCCCGCCCCTGAAGAAGAAGACCTTTAATTTATTTTCTCTCTTGTCTTTTTTTTAAAAACCCGCTCCTCCTCCTCCCACTATTTTCTTCCTCCTGTGCGTCTCGGTGTCGTCGCAGGCCATTGCGTCTGCTCTGTTTGTGCAGTTTTTTTTTAACCAACGCGCACCGCCGCCATATTGTTGTGTGGCTCGGTCCGGGGTTGCGAGCGGGGGCTGCTGGTTGGTGTGGATTCACTTAAAAGGGGGGGGGGGTGACAGGAAGGACTTAAAACCGGAGGGGGTAAGAAAGAGAAGAGGGGGGGAAAAAAAAGGAAAGAAAGAAGAAAACGGATCAGAAAGAGGGAGAGGGAAAAATTAAAAGTCGATTTCACCCCCCCCTCTCTCTCTCTCTCCCCTCCCCCAATCCCACCCCCCCCTCCCCTCTCCTTCCCCTGTTCACACTCACCCTCCCTACGCACCCCAGGCTTACAGTCCTGGAAAAGGAGACCTAATTCCTGGTAAGGCACAGAGCTCTCGAGTTGTTATAAATTTGCTTTTTTAAAAAAATTCGGTGTGGCTGGATTGAGAGTTTAGTTGCTGAGCGGATGCTATTTTGTTTTTTCACGGTTATAACTGGAAAAGGCTGAGCTGGGGAAAGGGAGGGGGTGAGGGGGTGGGGGAGGTGTTGTGTTGAAAGATCTGGAAAGCGCCGTGCATAACGAAAATAAGCTGTTTACATGTATGAGGGTTTTTGACGGCGACGGTGGAGCCGGCTTGCTGCCTGCGTGAGGAGGAAAATGGCTGACAGGCTCCCCTGATCGGCCTGTGGGGGGGGGGGGAGCGCCCGTTTTTTTTTGTGCCGAAAGCCTGCATTGGGTTGATGTGTCATTGGGCTCAAATCAAGGTGGCGAGTCTTTTCCCTCTTCACCCTTAAAATTGAACCTCCGGTTATTTGAACGAGCTGGAAATTGAATATTTCTCCTTTCCTGTCTGGGACTGTTAAACGCCATTTCTGAGGTGGAGTGATTTTTGCTGGTGGTAAATGTAGGCCTCGAATACGCCTGAAATATCAGGCCTAGTCTACAATTGGGTTTTAAAACAGTAATTTTGCAGCGACTTGTGTCAATGATCAGAATATATGTTTTATTTTGAAATGGCAAATTTTGAATAACTGATTTGAACACGTATTGGGCGTTTACAACTGTGATTTGTCATTCGACATAAATGTAAAGTCATTCACTTGCACAAAACCTTAATTTGAAGTTGCAATTTCACTGAGGTATAGAAATAGTGTGCTAAGTTGTTACATAAGTTAACATTTCAAGAAAAATGGTTTGCAAACCCACGATTGTAATGAAACTGTCCTCTCTTTTTACAGGTAACTTGCTGTATACTTAATGGTTTAGATGGTTACTTCTAATTGCATTTGAGCAGTCTGAACTTGTAGAAATCATTATACCTATAATTGTAAAATTGCTTCCAGTAACAAGGAATGATCTGTCTTTCTGCCATAACCTTAGGTTAAACATACACACTAGGACGACTTATTTTAGTCATTTATAAAGGTGGTTGTAATTGTGAGAATCCCATTATAAAAATTGCATGGTTACATCTGTATTGCATGCTTATAAGTAATAGACTACATTAAATTTCCCAGTAACTGTAAATTGAAAGAAAATATAGCATTTTTGAAAGCAGATGGTTACTTGCATTTTTAGAAGTTAAGATCTCTGACATTGATTATGTTGACGTGAACTAAGATGATTTCAGCAGAAGACTCTCAAACTCTCGTTTCTTTTATTTAAAAAAATGCCGGCATCCTATAATACAAATTGCTCCCCATGCACCATCTTTTGAAAAGGTATAAGGCTGTCATATTTTGTTGCATTGCCTGTCTTGAATATCAAAAGAAGTTGTGGATTTCCCAAGGTGTTGTCTTGTTTAGAAAATTTATGGATAATGTGTGTACATTGTTTGAAAATATATTTGAATTCCCCAAAGGGGCAGGTGTTTTCTGGCCCAGCAAGACTATGGGCAGTAAACGACCTGAAGATGAATCAGATTTACATCATTCAGTGATGTATTGTCGTGTGCATACAGTTTCCCTCATCAGGATAGAGTTCTGTTATTTCCATTGGATGCTCAGTTTGGTAGACTAAAGACGGAAACATGTTCATTGTAATGGAGAGCAGCTTTGAATGACAACTTTAGGGTTTAAATTTAGACTAGTTAAGGAGGTAGATTTTCAGCATATTACTGATTCATCCAGGTTATCAGTTCAAATCATGTTGCAGGATGTTCTAGAGCTGCTGTATGGAAAACCTGGAAAAGTCATGGAATTTGTAAATCACAAAAGTCATGTACATTTCCAAAAAATGCCTCAAGTCATTGAAGAGTCAAGGAATTTGAGACGGATGAGAATTTTCTGGGCAAAATTTCAACCTTTTCCAACATTTTTCTGATGCCCATCTTGCCCTCTGTAATCATTTGCTTTGTTTTGCATGTCTGGTACATGTTTTGTTCTCTTGCCTGATTCTGCCTGTTGCCCTTGCAATTTGGTTGCTTTGGACCCTGCTAGAACAACAGTAATCATTGGCCAAGTAGTATGTGCTGGATTCCCCAGTCCTTACTTTCTTGCTTGTCTTTTGTTGGGGGTGGTGTGTTTGGTGGTGTCAGTTGCAGATATTTATCGTTGTGGAGGACTCAATGGGCACTTCTTTTGGAACCTGAACATGGTAAATAAGGTAAGTTGGAACAGGAACAGCATCTGCTGGAGGAGATGATATCTAAAATGCTGCAGCAAATTGAAAAGTCATGGAATTTTAATTTACTAATGGAACAGGAACCCCGAAAATAGACTGTACTTAAACTGTTATTACTACAGTGTCGATTTACCTTTTACTTTCACCCCATTCTTTTCTGTAGGTGTTGATTTATGGGATATTATTTCACAGATGCCAGCAATCTTCTGTATTTTGCCCAAGTAACCATTCATGATGTTACAGTTTTGGCAGTGAATGTTGGCAACTATTTGACTGTTAGTGGTATTGCAACCAAGACACATCCTGACTTTGCCCAGTTTTTAAGCATGTAGACTTTGCAGCATGAGTCACTCAGTAATGTCCAGGAGTAGAAATCCTCCTTGGCTGATTTTCTCCGGTAGTCATGATGTGGAGATGCCGGCGTTGGACTGGGGTAAACACAGTAAGAAGTTTAACAACACCAGGTTAAAGTCCAACAGGTTTATTTGGTAGCAAAAGCCACACAAGCTTTCGGAGCTCCAAGCCCCTGCTTCAGGTGAGTGGAAATTCTCACTCACCTGAAGAAGGGGCTTGGAGCTCCGAAAGCTTGTGTGGCTTTTGCTACCAAATAAACCTGTTGGACTTTAACCTGGTGTTGTTAAACTTCTTACTGTTTTCTCCACCAGACTTGTCTCGACTGGTTGAGGTCAATTGTAGCATCTCAACAGATGGTTATCTAGCCTGGCACAGACTGAAATTCCTATTCCTAATGTAGCACATCTTTGTCTTTGACAGTATTATACCAGGAGGTGCTTTTATCTACCAAGTAATTGAAGGAGTCTGCTTTTAGGATTTCCTATTCTGTGGATTTGTTTTCAGGTCTTATTTGGCCTTTCACTCATTGTGCTGCAACTTCTCAAAATATAGTCTTAAAAGTATTTTTTTGAACTAATGCAGTCTTTTGATTGTGCTAAGAGTTGGGAAGCTTTTACATTTGGGTCAGGATTATATAGATTTATCCCTGGATTTAGAATTTTATGCAGTGGTACATTGGAGTTCTGTTGTAGCATCAGCAATATATTTATCTGGCAACATACAACATTTAAATTTAGAAACCAAAAATACAGTTGTTAAAAGTGGGGCAAGATGAACTTAAAGTGGGTCAACCAAAAGAGTTGTTGCTTACTCTTTATTATAAAGACTAAATCTGTCGGGGTGGGGGGCAAGGTGCAGTGTGTTAGCTGTTGTCTATCCTCTGAGCTGAGATCCATCTGTTAAATTTTCCTCGTGCTAGATTTATTGCTCGTGTGAAATGAAGTTGGATAGTGTCAACCTTTTCTGTTAGACAGTTATCAGTGTATGGAATTCATTAAAAGGCAGTATTGTTGAGGCGTTGGTTTGGTTTATATGGGAATTGGAGAAGAATCATAGTTTTGGAGTATGGTGATCATTTCACGAGGTTAATATATTAGGGTGGGATAATAAATGCTGTTTTGCCTGAGGCCTAGGTTTAGAAAAACCTGATTCTTGACGTGCATGATTGAAGGATGCTTGATCGTGAAAATTTGTTCCTCAGGTTAGGAATGTTTTTGCACTAATTCTACATTGTCTATTTTAAAGCTTTGATTGCAGATATTCTCTTGTGTATATTTGTGTATGGATATATCGTGCTGATCCAAGAAGTAAATATTATCATTTGGAGTATTTTAAGATTTCTTAACTGAAGGTCACATTAATTAAGAAATGAAATTCAACCTTTTTTATTTAAAAAAAGTCAAATAATTTCTTAAAGATTTAAGTCCACAGTGCTACTAGACAGTGCGTTCTGTCCACAGCAACATTTCTTGCTTGTGTAGGGGTCAGTACATGAGGCAAATTTTGATAGTCCATTTTTAGTTGTTCATTGGTTCCTCTCAATATGGGATCTAGTGATAAACTTGACTTAGTTTAGAAGAACAATGTTTGCAGCTTGGTTTTATAAATTTATTTGTGGGCTGTGTTGCTGGCAAGGTTCACCCATTCTTAATTGGTTTGAGAACAACAACTTGTATGGCACCTTTAACTGAATGACTTCGTAGGAGCATCAGAGAACAAAGTATGACGCTGACTTGCATAAGAACACAATAGGAACAGGGGTATACCATATGGCCTGTTGCGTCTGCCCCATCATTCAATACGATCACGACTGATGTTGGACTTCAATTCAATTTTCCTGCCTGCTCCCATGTTCCTTAATTCCCTGAGGGATTAAAAATCTGTCTATCCCAGCCTTCAATGTTTTCAATGATGCAGCATCCACCACCCTCTGGGGTAGAGAATTCCAAGGATTTGCAACCCTTTTAAGTGAAGTAATTTAATCTCAGTCCTAAATAGGTCCCTTATCCTGAGACTGTCTCTGTATTTTAGAATCCAACTAGTGGAAACAATCTATCAGTGTCAACCTTATCAAGATCCCTCAAACCTTTGTTGGTTTCAATGAAATCACCTCCGTCTTCTAAATTCCATGTCTCATCATAAGACAACCCCCCTGAACCCAGGGACCAAACTAGTGAACCTTTGTTGTACTGCCTCCAGTGCAAATATATCCTTTCATAAATATGGAGACCAAAACTGCACATACCATTCCAAATGTGGTCTCACATTTGAACTATAGCTGACTTTTTTTATCCTTTAGTCCAATCTCCTTGCATTAGAGGCCAACATGCCATTTGCTTTCCCAGTTGGCTGCTGCTCCTCTAGGGTAACTTTCTGTATTCCTTCCTATTCCTGGCACCAACACACCCAAGTCTCTTTGAAAACTTACAAGTTTCATACCTTTTAAATATTCTGATTTTCTATTCTTGTGACCAAAATGAACAACGTTATACTTCCTTGCATTAAACTCCCATCTGCCATCTTGTTGCACACTCGCTTAACCTGTTAATATCTCTTTACGGCCTCTGTCCTTTCCACGACTTGCTTTTCCACCTAGCATGGTATCATCAGCAAACTTTGATAGATTACTCTCTGACTCTTCATCTAAGTCATTAATATATATTGTAAATGGCTGAGGCACCAGCATTGATCCATGTGGCACTCCATCATTCATTCTGTGAATTTGAAAAAGCCATGTTTATGTCCACTCTGGCTTTCTGTCCATTAACCAATCCTCGATGTTAATATTATCCACAGCTCCATGAGTCCTCATCATGCCTGTTAACATTTTGTGTGGCACCTTACTAAATGCCGTTTGGAAATCCAGGTGTATTACATAGACCTCACTCAAAAAACTCTTAATAAAGTTGTTAAACTGAATTCCTCCTTTGTAAAACCATGTTGATTTGTTCTAATCATACTCTCCTTTTCTAAGTGCATTGTCAAGCCATCCTTACTAATAGATTCCAGCATTTTTCTAACAACTGATGTTTGGCTAACTGGCCTGACTTTCCCCCTCTAGAAAAGTGGTTTAACATTTGCCAACTTCCAATCTAATGGGACCAATCCTGAAGCTAAGGAATTTTGGATCATAGCCAGCACGTACACTATTCTGCTGTTATCTCTTTTTAGAACCCTAGGGTGTAGCCCATCAGGTACTGGGGTTTTTCAGACTTTAGTTCTTCAAGTTTCACTAATACTGCTTCTCTGCTGATAACCTAGGGGTTAAAAAATTAAGAAAGTTATCATCTGTTTCTGGTATAAAACTTGTGTCTTCCATTATGAAAACAGGCACACAAAATATATGCTCAGTGTCTGTTATTTCCTCATTCCCTTCAATAATTTTTCCTGTTGCTGCTTCTAAAGGGCCACTCTCTTGCTCTTTATATACTTATAAAAACTCTTACAACCTGTGTTTATACTGCTTGCTATTTTTTCTCATTCTATTTTTTCCCTTTTTAGTGGCCCTCCGCAGTTTCTAAAACCCTACCGTTCCTCAGACTTGCTACTGTTTGCTGCAACATCTTTACATGTTTCCCACTGTTCATTTACCACCATGCATTTAAGTCTTATTTACCCAATTAACCAGAGCCAGTTCTTCCCTATACAATTGGCTTTATATTTAAGATGCCTGTTTGTGATTGGAGTATGTCACTTTCAACCTGAACAGTGGTACTATGATCACTATTTCCCAGAGGATATTTTGCCATGGCATTATTAATTAACTCTGTTTAATTACACAATGCTAGCTGTAAGAAAGCTTTTAACCTTGGTTGATTCCATAACATATTGCTCCAAGGAACTGTCGCACAAACATTCCACAAACTCATCATCTACATTGTTCCAGTCTATATGAAGATTTAAATCCCCTGCAAATATTACATTGTCTTTGTTACATGCTGCAATAATGTCTTGCTTCATGCTCTTCCTGACAGTATGACTACTGTTAGGGGGCATATAAATTACTCCCATCAGTGTTTTTTGACTCTTGACATCCCTAGTTTCCACCTATACTGAATCTACTTCATGATCATCTGTCATGATCTTCTGACTACTGTCCTTGTGTGATCACTTGCTATCTCCTCCTTTGTCAGTCTGTTTGTGTTACCTAAATGTTGTGCACCCTGGAATATTTATTTTGCACCCTTAATCATCTTGTAACCATGTTTCTGTAATGGCAATTGAACTTAAATAATGTATCTCTGTTTGTGCAGAATGCTTCGCATATACAAATAAAGAGCCTTGAATTTCAATCCTTTACTTCTATTCCGTGCAGTGTTCTTATTCGCTGATGTAAAATTTTGTTAAACACTCTGTCCCATCCTGACTCACTCTGCTTGTCTTTACCGAGATAGCTTCCTCTTTGGATTTTCAAATCTTTCGCCCGAGTTGTCTTCCCCACACGTGCACACGCACCCCATTAGTTTATAGCCCTCTCTATAGCCTTAGTTAAAGGATTGGTGAGGATACTGGTTCCAGTGGAACCTATCCCAGTGGAATAGCTCACTCTTCCCTGAGAACTGATGCCAATGCCCCATAAATCAAAATTCCTTCTTCCCACACCACTCCTTGAGCTATGGATTTAATTCTGTAATCTACTTGACCCTATGTCAATTTATGTGTGGCTCAGATAACAATCCAGTGATGAATATCTTTGATCTGTGTTTTAATTTGGTCCCGAGCTCCTCAAATTCTCTCATGTAGAACCAGGAGTGATGTTCTGCTATGCCATTCGGCCCATTGAGTCCACTCTCCCATTTGATCATGGGTGATAAACTCCTCATCCCCATTTTCCTGCCTTCTCCTCGTAGCCCTTCAACCCATTACCAATTAAAAATCTGTCCAACTCCTCAAATTTACTCACGGTCCCAGCATCCACTGCACTTTGGGGTAGCAAATGTTGTTAGATAGATCTTTGGAAGCAGCAAGAGAAATCATTGGTGATTTTCTGGCTATGGTTAGGTAATAACTATGGGAGCAGTCCACGACAGTGGAGAGGCATTGGTGGAGGACGCTGTGATCAACTATTGTCAAAGGCTGCAGATGGGTTGAGAAGGACGAGAAGGGAAAGTTTACTTTTGTCACATTCAGATCAAAGTCAAAAATGATATCCTTTAGGGGCTATTTTAGTACTATGGAAGAGTCGAAAACCTGAATGAAGAAATTTAAACATGGAGTTCTGGGAAAGATAGGATCGGATTTGGGAGGTGACAACACCTTCGACTTTGGAGAGGAAAAGGAGGTTGGAGATGGAGTGGTAGTTTACAAGGATGGTGGGGTCAGTTTTTTTTGAGCACGGTGATAGAGAATTTAAATGAGGGCCAACACCTGAAACATGAGAATCTACAGTATTGCCTGAAGTGATATTGGAGAGAAAAGTAGAGTGGTCAATTTAATGGGGTTAGAATTGAGGGGGACAGGAGGGCAAATGAGCTTAGATAAATCACGAGAGAAACTAGAGTATGACACAAGTTCAGAGCTAGGGCAGAGATCAGCATTAAAGGAAGTTTGCCCAGATGTACTGGTGGAAGGGAGGCATGTGGCTGGTGGGATTGTCTTAATGACAGATGTCCATGAGCTCCAGGCATGTGATGGAGGTGAGGGTGGAGCGGTGAGGGGTTTAAGAAGAAAATTTGCAGTTGAGATAAAAAGTCATGGTTGTCTTTGCATTCCTGAATAATGATGGGCAAACTGGGCTAATGTGTGGGCTGCATGAGAGGCCCTCCATCTCCGTTGGCCACGAATGAAATCAGTCCTGTTCACTAACCATAACTCCATGAATAAGATTAAATACATTTAATGCACGCTGAGTATTTCATAATGAGTTATAGGACATGCTTAATCATTGATATTCTAAGAGAACTATCACTAAGTGTAAATGGTAAAAACAAAATAAATATTTACACTTTGGATGCAGAGGGCAGGCACAACTCTGAATGTTGTGTGCAATCAGCGTGCACCTCACTTCATTGCCCTTATTTCATGTGCATACCACTTCACTCCTACCAAAAGAGAGACATCTTCGCGGATGGAAAATCAGCGGAATGTGGCAACTCTGTGTTGGCAACAATCAACAAAGTGTTTCATGGGCCAGACTCAGAATCCAGATGGGCTGCATGTGGCCCCCAGGCCGCAGGTTGCCAGACACTGTTCCGGAACAATCCATTCTAGCCAGATCTGGTCATGGATGGCTAAGCCAACTGTCTTATCTTTTCAATTCTGCACCCTTGGACTAGACAGCGCAGAAATGAAGGTCATATCTGGAGAATGCCCAGACTGGCAGCGAATAATGGCTTTATTGGGGCAATGAACTGTCATCTTGAGCCACGGCAGTTTAAAGCCCTGTCTACAGTCTATATTTTTAGGTTCAGCCACAGTGCTGTTAGGGGAGGAATTCCACGATTTTGACCCAGTTACAGTAAGGAGCAGCAATTATAGTTAAAGTCAGAATGGTGTGTGGCTTGCAGGTGGTGGTGTTCCTATGTGTCTGCTCTCCTTATTCTTCTCATTGGTCAAGCATAGGGATTAGTAGGTGCTGCCATAGAATCCATACAGTGCAGAAGAGGTCATTTGGCCCATCGAGTCTACTGACTCTGACATTTACCTAGGCCCTGTCCCCCACTCTATCCTGGTAACCTCACACATTTACCATGGGCAGTCCACCTAACCACGTTTTTGTCAAAGCCTGTGTGAATTATTGCTGTGATCTTGTCCATGGTACACACTTTTGCCACAGTGTGCTGGTCGTGGAAGGAGTGCGTGTTTGGGGTGATGGACAAAGTGCAGATCACGCGGGCTTCATGGATGGTGTCAAGCTTCTCGAGTATTGTTGGAAATGTACTTGGAGAATAGAATCCCTGCAGTGCAGGAGGCAGCCAGCTGGCTCATTGAGTCTGCTCCAGTTCTCCAGAAGAGCATCTTATCTAGGCTAACAACTCTCCCTATCCCTGTAACCCTGTGCATTTCCTATGTCTAATCCACCTAATGTACCCCTCTCTAGACACTAAGGGGCAATTTAGCATGGCCAATTCACCTAACTTGCATATATTTGGAATGTGGGAGGAAACTGCAGCACCCGGAGGAAACCCACGCAGATAGGGGTGAATGTGCAAACTCCGCACAGTCACTCAAGGCCAAAATTGAACCTTGGTCCCTGGCGCTGTGAGATAGCAATACTCGCCACTGTGCTCTCCTCTCATCCAGGCAAGAAATACTAGTAGATCACGGGCTAGCTTTCAGAAATCTGGAAGATGAGTTCAGTGCAGAATTTGAAGCATTTGAGATGCTTTTGTCATTTTTGTGGCTGGTCTAGTTAAATTTCTGGTCAAGAGTCACTCCTGGATGTTGATAGTGATGATAATACCATTGAACTTCAAGGGAAAGTGGCGAGGTATTCTCTTGTTGGAAATGGTCATTGCCTGACACTTCTGTGGTGTGATTGTAACATCACTTATCGGTCCAAGCCTGCATGTTGTCCAGAACATGCGGTGTTTAAACACGGACTGCTACAGTATCTGAGGAGTTGTGACTGGTACCAAACACTACAATCACCAGTGAACATCACCATTTGTAACCCGCTGAAGGAAACGTCATTGATAATGCAGCTGTCCTGACGAACTCCTGCGGCGATGTCCTAAGGCTGAGATGATTGGCCTCCAATAAGTGCCATCTTTGAGCTAGGTAATAATCCAGCGAGTGAAGAGTTTCCCCGATTCTCTTTGGTTTCAGTTCTGCCAGGACCCCTTGATGCCACTCTTGGTCAAATGCTGCCACACTCACCTCGCCTCTGTAATTTAACACTTTTCTTTCTATGTTTGTACTGAGATTTGGACCTGAGTGGCTCTGCCGGAACCCACACTAAGCATTAGTGAACAGGCTATTGCTGATGGTGCTACCAAGCAGCACTTAACACCTCCCATCATTTTGCTGATGATTGTGTAGACTGGGCAGATAATTGGCAGGGTTAGTTTTAACCAAAATGCTGTGATGGTAGGTTTAATTTTGTGATTATATGGCTGTAACCTCCGAACTCCCCAGTGTCGGATTTGGTGGGTACCCCAAAGATGCGCTAGGGAGTCCTCCTTTGAACTTTACAGGTAAGAGTCCGTCAGCTTCACTGGGTCCTTTAAACTTAGTTGGTTTACGGCAGCTCGTGCATTAAAATAAAGATGTGACTTCCTTGAATCCATTGGAGTTGGACTATGCTGTGGTCTGTAGGGACTCTTTCAATTCAGGCCTCAAGCAGGTGTGGCCATCTGGGGTTTCAGTGCAGTTTTCAAGATCAGGCAAGTGCACATTAAAGTCTTCTAATTCCAGTGGGCATCACTTTACAAGCTTGTCAGAAGTTATGGCCTATGTATTTTTGAAATTTAATCGAAAAAACGGCTTCAGACTTTAAAATGCTGGTTTCATGCAGGATTGAGTTAAATTTAAGATTGTTTTTTGCAAATATTGCAGTGTATTCCACAGGGTTTGAATGGAGAACCTTTTAGGTCAATATGTAGAAGGCCCAACAAGGGACAGCGCTGTGCTGAACCTAATACTGGGGAATGAAGTTGGACAGGTGGTTGAGGTAGTGTTGGGGGAGCATTTAGCAATAGCAACCATGACGTGGTACAATTTAAGCTTGTTATCGGCAAAGAAATGGACAAGTTACGGGGGAGAGCAGATTTTAGTAAAATAAGGCAGATCTGGCCAAGGTATGCAGGGAACAGCTATTAGTGGGGAAATCTGCAAAAGAACAGTGGGCGGCATTCAAGAAGAAAATGGGGAGGGTAGACCCAACATGTTCTCTCTAGGGTGATAGGAAGGAATAACAAGCTCAGAAAAAAATGGATGACCAGAGGTACGATGAGAAGGAAGAGAGGTTCTTAGCAGGTACAAGGGGAGCAAATCAGTGGAGGCACTAGTGGAATGCAGCAAGTGCAGAGTGGAACTTAAAGCAATGTTTAAAATGTTGCACAAATTGGGATGAAGAGCTATTGTGATGAGAACCACTTTAGAATTAGTGGGCTGCACAATTTTAACTTTTAGCAATGGAATGATTTAAGATATGAAACAAAATTTAGCCCCTCTCCACCTCTAATGGTACTTACCATGTATGAAGATTATGTGGTTATGTTTGCTGTTTGTGATGTCACTGGAGTGGAACTTTGATGTCAGAGCTGATGGAGTTCTTTACAAAATGTCTTCCCAGATTTGCTTCTAATCAACAGCTTTAAAAGCATAAAACATGGAAACAATCCACTGTAAAGTGGGTACAATTAACTGCTTTATATTTTTCAGGATTGTGATATTTATAATCTGAATAATTCAAGGTAATTGGCTGAAATTGTTTATTGAGGACTGAGTGTGGGATGTGATAGCACGGTTGAGCATTTACAGCAAGATTTTTGTTCTTGGTAGAAATTACATGCTATTGAAAGATTTGTGTTCTCTGATCATTGTCTATTCATGACGTTGATATTTATTAAAAGATCTTATTGTATGTAATCAGAGGTTTTGCAACTAGGAACCCTCTGAACTGGGTTAGATTAATTGTTTTGCAATTAGCCATTCTGATAGGACAGAATGTCTTATTTATGCTCAGGATTGAAGGGTAATATAAAAGGTCTGGTGATTAAAGAAGAGTTGAAACCGTCATTTTCTCCCAAGTCAAGTCGCAAGTCATTTTCTCCAAAGTCAGTAACGTGATATTGGTCACTTGTTTTACTTCATATTCTGCAAATCTGATGGGATTAAAATGAAAGCATGGAAGTTGAAGAAGCGTTTACTTGGTTTCATTTGTTGCCTGAGCAATAATAATCCTCGGTTGTAGGCCTTTTCCTGTTCTTAGACGAACTTTGTCTACTTTCTGGGCCAAATGTTTTGGCAGTGACAAGATAATTGAATGTAAATTTAATAGTACCCTAAACATTACTCCAGAATATAAATTTCAGTGATTATTACACTAATATCTGATTCTGCAGTAATTCAGAACTATAAATTCGGAAAAGAGAAACATTTCTTCAAACATAAACATGTAAAAATTACATTTAATAAATGTTAAAATGTTTTCATAATAGCTTTTCAGTGGCAAATAAAATTTGATGTAATCACAGGGCCAGCAAACACCACCTTTCCTTGTGTTTTACAGACAGAAGATTTCTTTGTGACCAAACTTTGATAACTTTCATAACTGAATGATACAACTTCTCGTGTCAAGAATGTTGTATAGCTTGTGAGAGTAACTCAAGTGTTATGCTCAAAGCAACTACTGAAGTGACTTCGGTATTTCAGCATTCAATCCAGTTAGTATAATATATTAGACATGTAACACTGAGGTTTTGCTTATGTGTTGACGACCTGCTCATCTGGTCGTGCAAGTGTCTGGTTGGAGACGTTAGTGCAAGAAGCTGGTGAGAGTGACCACGCAAAACATTTGTTTTTGGGCTTTGAGGAGGATGGCACATGCCGTCCTCCTCAAAGGTCGAAACCTTTTAAATCACCTGTTGGAGTTGTATCCTTCATATCCAGATGTTTCCACTGATGCCATCAAACAGACCTCTCACATGAGGTCACTGAGGAATGATAATTGGGAATCTCCGATTGACAAGCTGGTTGGCCAGTTACTGCTGTGGATCTGGCAGACCAGTCTTGAAAGCAACAAATCAGCGGTGACAGTGAGTGAGATCAGACAGGACGAGAAGAAAACCTGTGCTGGATTACATGCATTAAGTTTGTGCCAAAGCGTTGATAACTATGTTGCCGCGCTGGGGTTAAAAATTAATGTTTTGTTTTTAAACTCTGTTTTGTTCTGGTTAAGTCACAAGTCAGTTTTGTTCAAGTCAAGTGACAAATCAACAAAAAATTGAGTTATATCAGACTGTGTCCAAGTCACTGAGTAGAGTCAACAACTCTACATAAAGCAGTCATTATTTTTAATATCTTTTCTCTAACTCATTCAGAAAGCCAAGTTTGAAATGCTATACATTTCAATATTAATCCATGCAATCAGTTGTAGTTACAGATTCATCAAATTGCACAGAAGAAGTCCTTTAAAGATCTTGCTGGCTCCGTGAAAGGGCAATTCAACTACTTTCAGTCCCCTATCCTTTTCCTGTAACTGCGCAGTTTGTTTTCTGTTCAGGTGCTCATTCAATCCCTTTAGAAAGTCACAATTGAATTTGCCGCCACCACCTTGTCAGGTAGTGTATTCCAGATCCTATTCGTGCTGTATTTTTAAAAAAAAATCAAGTTGCTTTTGGTTGTTTTTGCCAATCACCTTCAATCTGTCATCTGGTTCTCGACCTCACTACCAAAGGGAGCAATTACCCTTTGGACTCCATGATTTTGATCCCCAGTTCTACAGTCTATCTTCATAACTGAAGTAATTTAGCTCTGGAACCTCATCTTTTCTGCACCCGTTCACAAACTTGCAAGTATGGTTCCCAGAATTTGCCATTCTACTCCAACTGAGGCTATACCAGCGTTTAATAAAAGTTCACCATAACTCTCTTGCTTTTATACTCTGCCTTTAATTATAAAACCCAGGATCCCATATGCCTTGTTAACTATTTTCTCAACATAACCTGACACATTGAACATCTTGTCCCTTACTGCACCCCTTTTAACATTGTAACCATCCGTCCATAGTGCCATCCTTCATTATTCTCAGAAACCGTCTCATTTTATATTTTTATGTATTGAATCATTTGCTACGTATATGCCTATTCCATCAACCTGTCTGTCGTCTTGAATTCTATCACTATCCTTTGCACCGTTCACAATACTTCAAAGTTTTGTGTGATCTGCAGTGTTTTAAATTGAACCCTATGCACCCAAATCATCTGTCAACATACATCAAGGAAGTGCATGATCCTTGTGTTAATAGTTTGTTAATTATATTAAGGCCAAGAGGTGAAGGGCATTGTTTTATTAAGTACTTGGAGCACACTTAAATCGGGAGCAGCTGGGACACGGTGTGTGGAGCAAAACTGTGCGACTGAACAGAGTCATAGAATCCCTACAGTGCAGGAGGCAGCCATTTGGCCCATTGAACCTGCACTGAACAATCCCACCCAGGCCCTATCCCCATAACCCCACGTATTCACTCTCCTAATTGACACTAAGAGTCAATTTAGCATCGCCAATCCACTGAACTGCACATCTTTAGACACTAAACTCTCTTAATACAGAAAAGCGCCATGTCTTGGTTTTGGCTTCATAAAGCGGCTTGGATCTGGCTACCGTTAGTGCTAACCTTCGAGAGCCCGACTGTATACTTTTGTCCAATCTTAAAAACTACGGTTCGCCATTGCTGTTTCCTGTCAGTGTCCTTTTTATTCCATGGAGTTCAATTTGCAGAAAATGTGGCAAGCCCACGTACATCACATCAGCTGCATTATCTTCATGAACTCTGTTTCCTTATCAAGTTAAGCACAATCTGCCTTTAACAATTCCAAGCTGGCTTTCCTTAATTAATCCATTCTTGTCTGAGTGGCTTAATTTTTGTCCCAGATATTTTCTAAAAGCTTTCCCACTACCTTCCTAGGAAACTTGAAAGTAGGCTGGCCAATTTTCGTGTCAAAGTGGGCGGCCTTAGGCCCGTTCACAAGTGTGCACAATGCACAGCAACATATTTAAAGAGGTATCACAGGCATTTCAAATTTGAGCAACAAGTGAAGCTAGCCACACTGCTGCTATGCACTAGCAACATGAGTTATTTTCCTGGAATAGGATGCTGTAATCAAGCCAAAAGGATCTTCTGCCTATCACACAAATGAGTATCGTGGTATATGAATTTCAATCCTGGTGCGATGCCAGATGTGTAGGCTGTACGTCCCAACTACTGTTGGATTGTATCAAACAGTACTTCCCTTTGGCCGTTTGCAGTAGGCAGAGTACTGACTGTATTCAACCAGCTGGTTCTTGCACAGCTCAGACTATAATATCTAATATTAGTTGTGATTCTATGATTGGACAACACTTGCTGAATAATCCCGAGTGTGCTAAGAATAACACTGACAACCAATTTAAGACTCAGTCCGGCTCACAATGTGGCTAACTTGACTTGCCAGAAACGTCACGCCCAGGGACATTAATTCTTTTGATGCAAATTATGAAGGCTGTATTTGTGATCCTGTTTAATTGCATCAATAGAATTTATTGGCCTGACTCATTTTAGGCTTCGGCTAAAATATTGGAACTAAAGTTTATTTATTCGCCGCAAGTAATCTTACGTTAACACTGCAATGAAGTTACTGTGAAATTCCCCTAGTCACCACACTAGGGCGCCTGTTTGGGTCAATGCACCTAACTAATGCAATGTTAGTGCACACATCTGGAAATGGAGAGATTTGATTGAATGCTTTGTCATTTTTGAAATTAGTTTTGAATAAGCCTTCACAGAAAAAAAGCTTTCTCGTATGCACTATCACTAGCCCCACTTTGCAATGGACCTTGCAGAAACTTACAGATGAGGCTACTGAAACATTTTGCAGAACCCTTGGAAATGACAAAGGGAGAAGTTTCATCCTGAAAATATAGGTAGAACTGAAACATTTACTTGCCTTTAATGTTGGGGAAACATTGCAAGGTGCTTTGAAAACTTGGAGAAGATGGATGCCTAGCCAAGAAAAAGGAGATGGAATGAGGTGCATGAAAGGCCTTTGCTTGAGTTATGTTCTAAATCAGACTTGTCCAAGGTCCAGTCCATAGGCTGATTGCAGCCCTTGAGGCATTTTCTTCTGGCATGCCATATCCTTGGAGAAAACCATTCAAATCTCAAAGACTTAGGACAGAATTTTTAAAAATGCTCAGTGACTGCTCATCCAATCACAGGTTGGTTTCTCCATGCATTGCATTGGTTGTTGATTGGATGTTCAGTGTGCAGTTCTGGCCACGACAGTATAGGAAGGATGTGATTGCTTTGGAGAGAGTGTGGAGGAGATTCACCAAGATGCTGTCTGGGATGGAGCATTTAAGTTATGAATAGGGGTTTGATAGGGCGGCACGGTAGCACAGTGGTTAGCACTGCTGCTTCACAGCTCCAGGGTCCCGGGTTCGATTCCCGGCTTGGGTCACTGTCTGTGTGGAGTTTGCACATTCTCCTCGTGTCTGCGTGGGTTTCCTCCGGGTGCTCCGGTTTCCTCCCACAGTCCAAAGATGTGCGGGTTAGGTTGATTGGCCAGGTTAAAAATTGCCCCTTAGAGTCCTGAGATGCGTAGGTTAGTGGGATTAGCGGGTAAATATGTGGGGGTAGGGCCTGGGTGGGATTGTGGTCGGTGCAGACTCGATGGGCCGAATGGCCTCCTGCACTGTTGGGTTTCTATGATTCTTCTATGATAGGCTTGAGTTATTTTTGTTCAGTCAGAGAAGATTGAGGGGCAACCTGATGGAGGTGTGCAAGATTATGAGGAGCTTGGACAGAGTGCATAAGGAGCAGCTGTTCCCCTTGGTTGAAGGGTCTTCCACAAAGGGACTTGGGTTCAAGGAGAGGGGCAGGAGGTTTAGGGGGATGTGAGGAAAAGCTTTTTTGCCCAGAGATGGTGATGGTTTGGATTGTGCTGCCTGGGAGGGTGGTAGGGGAGGGTGGTAGAGGCGGGTTGCCTCACATCCTTCAAAAAGAACCAGGGTGGTCATAACGTTTGAGGGCCAAGTGCTGGTAAATGGGATTAGGTGGGAGGTGAGATGTATTTTGCGTTTCAGTGCAGACTAGATGGGCCGAAGAGGGTGAGGGGCATGCGGTGTGAGGGCAAGGCTGAAGGGCAGGAGGGGGAGGGTGTGAGGGGCATGAGGGAGGGAGGGTGTGAAGGGTATGAGGAGGGAGAGTGTAAGTTGACATGAGGTGGGTGGGAAAGAGAGGAGGCATGAGGAGGGGGAGGGCGGGAAAGAGAGAGAATATGAAGGAGTGAGGAGGGCAGGTGGGAGAGAGAGAAAGAGGTGTGTGCGCATGTGTCCACAAGTCTGTCTCACTCCCTGGCTCAGGATTCTCATTCACCCTTGCCCAAACACTCCATCGTCCACTTTCACAAGGGTGCGGGTGATTGAATGAGCACCCTAAGACTTGGAATAAGCCAGACCAACAAGTCTTTTTCAAAACTTATAAATTGTTTAATTTTGCATTGGCCCCTTGAGTTAAAAATGTTTTGAAATGTTGTCCCCATCCAAGCTAGAACGTTTGACAAGCCTGTTCTAAATGGTGATGAGAAGTGTAGCAGGGGCTAATTTGCATTAAAACAAGACTATCTTTACATCAATGAGAGTCATGTATGTAAGAAATATTTCCTGGAACATGTTAAATGTTCAAATTACTTCACAAACCTAGTGTTGATATTTCATTCAATTTTTAAGCTGGAAAATTAATGTGCCCAGTTATTTGAATTAAATGGTGTGAATAAGTGGAAATTTAGTGGGCCTATCTTTTAAGAAGCTCCTTAACCCCTTTTCTTTGACCATCCTCCTGGTATTATCTTATGTGACTTGGTGTTATTATTGTGAAGCACTTTTAGACATTTTGACATTAACGATGTTTACAAATGCAAGTGAATTATCAGATGAGTTGAATTAAGTGACTTTGCAATGAGTGGAACAGTTTGTGTCTAGATCTTTCCAATGAAGTAAATCAACTTTTGGATGAGCTATAATATGACCAATTGGTCATTCTAGCTGTCATTCAGCTCTTGCCTTTTGCACCAATACACCATGATGAACTATTTTAAATTTGCTTAAAGCTTTTTCTTTCTTCACCGTAAATGATTGTAATTCACAATCCTGTTCCATTGAGAAAATAAACCATTTGCAATAAAATATCTTCAATATGGCAGCCACTAATTGGAATTCTGGAAGTGGTGAATTCATTTCTGATGAGTAAACAACAAATGAGTAATTCACTGCCCTTTATAATGTGATCACAGTGCTCATGTTCACACGGTGTATGCATGTCTATTTTAACTTTCTCAGGAAATGGAAAGCACTCAGCACGCTAGTTTTTAAAGTATTTTGTTACTGCATGTTGTCAGGCAAGGTTAATCCTAACACACTTTGCCTTTTTCAAAGGCTAACTTTTGTAGTCTGTTTATAATCCCTTTATTGGGAGAACTATGTTCAGGCTGATTGTGATGGGCTGCATTTAGACCTACAGCAATTAAATGTAGACACGTGAAGTAAACTTACTCTTATTGAGAATGTGTGTGTATATATAGTGTTTTCTGCTAAAATTATTACTATGGTTAAAACAATGTTGCTGTAGTCACTGACTCAAAATTATAATTGAATAGCACTGTCCTGAGAAAGTAACTAGTCTGGGATTGTACTAATAGAAGACCAATTTTGTGGCTCAGTCTGTATTACATTTTGTCTCTTACGAAACTATATTGGAATTGGGAACAGGGGTAGGTCATTTGACCCATTGAGCCAGTTGTGCCATTCAATAAGATTGTTGACTGATCTGATTGTGGCCTCGACGACTCTTTACTCCATATTCCCGATACCCTTTGACTACCTGGTTAGTCAAGAATCTTCCACCTATGCCTTAAAAATATTCAATGACCCAGCCTCCATCACTCTCTGGGGTGAGAGTTCCACAGACTCATGGCCTTCAGCGTATCAGTCTTTTGGGTATGCAGCTTTGCTCAAACTCCTACTCCACTTTCCCCTCTAATCTTATCAGTTTTCTCTTGCTTCTGACCCCAACTCTAGCATCACAAAATAGGAGCCTATTCTGAGTGCTAAAAAATTGGAAATGTTCAAACTGGTTGTGCCATATGATGCCAATTGTTATCCATTTAAATTCAGGAGGAAGTAGTGGCTTCAAGTTATCACCTTAAAAGTTCACGCCCCAAAGGACATTTGAACAAACGTACCCAGAAAAACCTATTGGCTTAAAAATGAGGGCATTCAATTTCGACTGTGCATTATCTTTCCAAGTCTTGCTACCAATGCAAAACTTAAAATTCAAGCATAGCATTCTTCACTCTGTCTCCAATTCCAAATGATTACTCATCTTCAATTTGCATTTTTCCAAGCCTTGTTCACACCCTTTTGTGTTTGTATATTAACCTTTGATAACATGGCATAAAGTGTGCATTATTTGTGCACTTGCCCATCTCTTGAGTCTTGCATTGCATTTCTGATTTACTCAAACTTGAGCATTACGTTTTTGCTTGATGTTCATCATCCAAATAAATCTTCTCAAATTTCTTACTAAACAAATTTACTTAACTAGAATTAATTTGAAGCAGAGCTCGAACCAATTAAATATCATAAAACTCAAATTAAATTGCCATTTTTTTCTTTAGTCTTCCGACAAGGCTGTTTTAACTTTTAAGCCTTGTATTTTGTGTTTGCAGTTTCATTACAGTTTGTACTTGTAGGCCTTAACCTTTCAGAAGCTGAAAGTTCAAATTAATATCTTCTCCAGAGCAAAGGAAACTGCAGAAAAATCAAACTTTGCCAAAGTCATAATTTTCCAGCATGCAATAATAGAATTTGCTGCAAGTGGAAAGGTATAGTAAGTACCTTTGGTATAAAACAATTTGAGAGTTTGCGATTTTTAATTCGGTGCTTTGAATGGCTAGCTGCCTTAGAGAGCAAGAGTAGGTTTTCACCACTTTGCTCATTTGAAAATTAGCATTGAATTCAATGCTAATCGGTTCTGGTTGTTATTTTTCTCAAATTATGTTGAGCCTTTTCCCTCAACACAGCCTATTGGAATCAAATTGTACAAGTATTTCAGGGCAGTGTTACTATGGATAGAATTGTTTGCTTTGTTCTTCTAGATGAAAAGCATTCTTAAAAATGACACTGCAGTGAAAGAAAGTGGAAAGAATTTTGGAACCTTAGTGAACAGAGACTTTCATACAAAATCTAATGTCGATCAGCACAGTGCAAAATTGTAGAATTCCGTTCTGCCCAACCCAGTTAATCTCTAAAATACTAATATTCCAATAAAAATGCAGTTTGACTTAATTGATCTCAAAATTAGTGACCCTAATATATTAAGTGTCACAGGTCAAAGCATCCTTTTTTTAAAAACTACAGTGTCACTTCTGATTGACTCTGCCCAACTTATTACCATTGTGGGCCACAGAGTTAGTTACCTTTGAGCTACAGAGCTACATATAAAGTTTATTTTCCATGTTTAATGTAATTCAACCTGTTGGTCACTGATTTTGGAATTCTAATTGAACTTTTATCTAATTATATAGCTTTTTTTAAGCGTTGAAGCATTCATCTTTCAATCTTGGATTTAGACTTTTTGTGTAGTGCATTGACTCTCAATTCAAAACAGCCAGTGCATAATTTTCAGTAATGCATCAATAACACTTACTCCATTCTGTTGCCAGAATGTTTGACTGCAGTTTTTGGAATTACTTGCTTGGTTGTTTTTAAGGTAATTTTAAATAAACAGGAGGATAAATTCTGAAAACTTTATTCAGCTAGGGTTTTGATTTTTGTTGATTTTTCAAATGAATGTGTGAAAACATAAGGCAAAACAGATCTGCCTCAAAATGGCACACTGCGTGAATTACAAAGTTACATTTAGCAACTTTGAATCATGAACATGATTTTTTTAGTTGGAAACGTCCAGTTGCTTCTAACAATATTTAAGCTGGTGTATTTCTGAAAATAAGCTGTTCACTTCTCGCTTCCAAAAGCGTATCAAACTAAAACCTGAGTTTTTGGTCATCCCAATTTGAGCTCTTTTAATAAAAACAAATAGAAGTTTGAATGCTTTTCAGGTCAATACACCACCACCACCGTCACCCACCCAAACCACATACCTCCTTTGGTACATGTTTTGTTCTGTCTTCAGTTTTAAAAATGGCAGTGGAAAAAATTGAATACTTGACAACACGATATGTATTTTTTTACATCATAATCAACAAAGTTATGGAATTTGAACACTAAGCTGCTGGTCAGTATCCAAAAGTACCCCATAATTGCAAATGTAATTTTAGTCGCTGTGAATTAGTGGCTTTTATTAGCTAGATGGAGCACAGAAACTGGCCCAACATTGGGTGTAAAAAAAAAATAGACACACCAATTGCACTTGTGGCCATTTATGCACAAATATCACAGCAACTTGGCGACAGATGGGTTTTTCTGGTAGGCAAGATGTAACAAGTGGTGTGCTACAGGGATCAGTGCTGGGAGTGCTGGACATGCTCCAGAACAGTAACCAAACAGAATGGTTTAAAAGACATAATGGGAATTTATAAGAAAAGTGCTGCGATAATCATAGGGGATTTTAATTCGCATGTAGACGGGAAAAATAAGATTTGCAAAGGTAGACTTGATGAGAAATTCATGAAAATTTTTTGTGATAGTTTCTTAGAACAGCATGTTTTGACACTAACCAAAGAGCACACTATATTGGACCTGGTATGAGGAGAGAAGAATGGCTCCAAGACTAGTATTTTAAACTTGGAAAAAGGGCGATTATAAGGGCGTGAAAGTCGAACTAGCCAAAGTGAACTGGCAAATTAGTTAAGGGATAAATCACTAGAGATGCAGTAATGGACGTGGAGGGGAATATTTCAGAATGCACGGAACAGATACATTTAAACAAAGAAAAATTCCAAGAGGACTGCCCCCACATCTGTGTTTAACTAAAAAAGTTAGAAAATATTAGCTAAGAAAAAGCATATACTTGTGTAAGGATGGGTGGCAGTTCAGAAGATTGGGTGGAATATGAAAGCCAAAAAATGACCAATATTAATAAGGAAAAATTAAGAGCACAAGAGAAAGTTAGCTAGAAATATAAGTCTGAGTTTCTATAGATATTTAAACGAGTTAACAAAGTGAGTGGTTCATAGGAAGTGAGTCTGGAAAGTTGTTAATGGAAAACAAGGTGATGTCATAAGAGTTCAATAGGTTTTTTGCATTGGTCTTCAGTATAGAGAATGCAAGTAATATCCTGAAATTAGCTACAAGTTGGCTATTAGTGAGACAAACTGGGAAAATAAAATAACTAGTGAAGTGGTACTGAGCAAATTGTTGGAACTGCAGGCTGACAAGTCCCGGGGGCCTGGAGGATTTTTTATCTTAGGGTCTTAAAAGAAGTGGCTTGTGAGACAGTTGGTGTATTGTTTTTAATTTTCAACAATTCCCTAGTTTTGAGCAAGGTTCCATTGGATTGGAAAATAGCGAATGTAACCCCTTTATTCAAAAAAGGAGGGAGACGGAAAGAGGAAACTGCAGGCCAGTTGTTATCTCAACACCTGTTTTAGGGGAAATGTTAGAGACTATTGTTAAAGATGTTAAATTCTTAAAGATTCTTAAAGCAGGGCACTTGGAAATCAGGCAGAGTAAACATGGTTTTGCAGGGGAAGTCGTGTTTAATCAATTTATTGGAAGTTCTTTATAAGAGGTAACATATGCAAAGAAGAGCCAATGGCGGTTCTGTACTTAGATTTCCAGAAGTCATCTGATACGGTGCCATATCAAAGGTTATTGTGTAAAATAAAAGCTCGTGGTGTTGGGTGTAATATAATGGCATGGATAGAAGTTTGGCTAGCTAACAGGAACAGGGAATGGCGACAAATGGGTTTTTCTGGTAGGCAAGATGTAACAAGTGGTGTGCTACAGGGATCAGTGCTGGAACCTCAATTTGTTTTACAATTTATATAACCAACTTGGATGAAGGGACTAGAGGTATGGTTGCTAAATTTGCTGATGAGACAAAGATAGGACAGCAAGATGTGATGGGGATGCGAGGAGGCTACAGGTTGAGAGTGGGTACGAATCTGTCAAAAGGAGTATAATGTAAGTAAGTGTGAAATGGTCCATTTGGAAGGAAGAATAAAAAAACTTATTAAATGGTGAGAGATTGCAGAGCTCAGTTTCAGAGGGATCTGAGTGTCTAGTGCATGAATTACAAATGGCTAGCATGCAGGTACACAAAGTAATTAGGAAAGCTAAGAAATGTTATTGTTTATTGCGAAGGAAATTGAATATAAAAGTAGGGAGGTTATGTTTCAGTTATACAGGGTATTGGTGAGACCACCTCTGGAGTACTGAATATTGGCCTCAGGTCAGGAAGGATGTAAATACATTGGAAGCAGTTCAGAGAAGGATCAGCTGCAGTTTAGAAGACTAAAAGGCAACTTGATTGAAATGTATATGATCTTGGGAGGTCTTTTGGGGAGGATATTTTCTCTCGTACTAGTTTCTCGAATCTAGTACTCGGGGTCACTGTTTAAAAATAAGGGGTCACCCATTTAGGATGTTTTCTGAGGGTTGAGAGCCTTTGGAACTCTTTGTTGAAAGGCGTTGGAAGCAGATTATTTGAATGTTTTTAAGGCAGCGTTTGATAGGTTCTTGACAAGCAAAGAGAGTGCAAGATTATTATAGGTGGGTATAGTTGAGGTTATAATCTGATCAGCAATGATCTCATTGGAGAGGCATGAAGGAGAGCATGCCCCCCCACCCCCACACCAAAGAATTGTGATTTTAAAAAAATATCCAGTTGTTTCCTTTGTTCATTTAGATTGAGTCCTCTAGAGGGTGCTGTGCCATTTCCATCTCCTGCTCCCAGCAATTTAGTGCAAAATATCACAGAATTGTTATGATGCAGAAGGAGGCCATTTGGCCTATCGTGTCTGCATCGGCTCAGCAAACGAACATCATGACCTAGTGCCATTCTCCAATCTTTTCCCCATAACCCTGCACAGCATGGCAAATAAACGGGCAATTTATTTTACAGCAAATTGAGTCCTATATCCTCAGAGGCATTTATTGGTATATAAAGTCACCTATTTTCTGCCAGTCTCTCTTCTTGCTGAAGAAAAAAAAAATCAGCAAACATTAAAAGAACAAATTATTGGAACAGGAGTGTCGATAGTCTTTTGATTCTAGTTGAATTTATAGAGTTTACATCATCGAACTTTTTATGGTCTTAAAGGAACATGTTCCTGTACTTAAAATGTTTTGTTTTGTATCGGAATTTGTTCCTATCCATAGAACATTCTCTGGCTACAGTACTAAGGGATCTTTCTTGAAATTTTAAAAGAAAGAACTGTCTACTACTAATTTCCTGATGGCATAAAAAATATCAGTTTCATGGATTTAATAAGAATGAAATAAAGACTTGTCATTTGGAAATGGAGTTCTTCAGTAATTGAAAAGATTGACACAGGTGGACTGACCTTAACAATCAGATTTTCAAAAAGGAAATCCAGGGTTCTGATTAGTGTGAAGAGCCACAAGTAGCCCTGAGTTGGAGCAAAAGGATATTATACCTCTTTTTTTGGAAAAACTTTCAAACAAACTGGAGATTGATTTAGTTTAGGCAAGCTTCATTTACAGTATCTCTTAAAAGGTGTTCAGTTACAGACCACTGGTGATTTGCAATGACTTTTCACTTTCCATCAGGGAACAGGATGGTTCATTAAGTGTATTTGTTCCTTGGTTGAAAAGTTGATATTTATGCAAAATCTTGAACCATTGGGGGGAATAGTTAAGGAAATATAATAACTTGTTGAACCATGAACCGTGGAGAATTTTGAGGTTACTTTGCAATTTTTATCAAAGAATAAGTTACCAAAATCAATAATTTCTTGAAGGCAGAATGCAAAAATGGAAACAGGCTGACTACAAGGGAGGAAATGCCTAATTGTACACAAGGGGTTGCTGACAACTTGGGGGTTAGGCCCTAATGATCTGAGAAGGGCCGAGGGACATTCTCCTGAGCTACCACTTCCATTCAGTTGCCCCATCCTAAACACTGCTACACCTTATCAACACACTTTTGCTCCCCACCCAAGGTACCAAACCAGCTTAACCATGCAACTGAACCCCAGCAACGTCTATCATTCTTAGGTCCTTAATTAAAATCACACTTCTGGCCAGAATTATGCAGTATTCTGAGTGTTCACTGTAAAATGGCAGGATTAGATTGACTACCAGAAAACCCAAATTTATAATTTACCATGCACATTATTTTCTTCCCATTTAAGTAATTAAGGGAACAGCATAGTGGTAATCTTAATGGACTAGAAATGCAAGAGCCTGTACTGATGTTCCAGAGACCCGAGTTCAATTCCCACATGGCAGTTGGTAGAATTTAAATTAAATGAACAAATAAGTCTGAATTGAAAATGCTTGTCTCACTAGTAATGATTATGAAACCATTAGATGTTTGTAAAAATCTATCTAATTCACAAATATCCTTTTACGGAAGGAAACTGCTGTCCTTATCTGGTCTGGCTGGTGTTATTTCAGACGCAGAATGCATAGGAACATACAAACTAGGAGCAGGCCTTTCAGACCTGTCCCACCATTCAATAAGATCATGGCTGATCTGACTTTAACTTCATACCCACCCTGTAACCTTTCACTCCCTTGTTTGACAAGAATCTATCAACCTCTGCCTTGAAAGCATTCAAAGACTTGTCTTCCATTGTCTTTTGAGGAGTGGAGTTTCAAAGACTCATTCAAATAAAATAAAGCCGAGTTCAACATAAATTAAACTGATCGTGAAACTATTCAGAATTCAGACACAGTTGTACTGTAAAATAGAAAGGCATATTAATAATATTTCTGATGTCAGGGAAATTGTCAGAGCATTAGTCTTGTAAATGCTCTTAAATCATTTACTGAAGTTGCTACTATAGCAGTGACATCAGTATCTCACACTCATTCAAAATGTACTCATCATATTAGCATCTCTGAATAGCCCAGCTGAATAAGATAGTGAGAAGATCAGATCCAAAGATGTGCGGGTTAGGTTGATTGGCCATGCTAAAATTGGCCCTTAGTGTCCTGAGATGCGTAAATTAGAGGGATTAGTGGGTAAAATGTGTAGGGAGGTGGGGCCTGGGTGGGATTGTGGTCGGTGCAGACTCGATGGGCCGAATGGCCTCTTTCTGTGCTGTGGGGTTTCTATGATTTCTATGAAATCCCACATCTCATCCCCCTTTCTGTTTTAAATGGGTGCTCCTTATTTTTAATTCCTGACCCCTAGTTCTAGTCTCTCCCACATGAGGAGCCAATGGTGCAGTTAATGTCAGTGGACAAGTAATCCAGAGACCCAGGCTAACTACAGATGGTGAAATTTGAATTCAATAAAAATCTGGAATTAAAAGTCTTAGGATGACTAAGCATGATCTCAGTTGTGATGAGCATGAAACTATTTTTGATTGTTGTAAAGACCCATCTGATTCACTCGTCCCTCAGGGAAGGAAATCTGGCCATCCCTACCTGGTCTGGTCTGCAGCAATGTGATTGACTCTTAAATGGGCATTAAATGCTGTCGCAGCTTGTGACGCGCTCATCCTGTGAAAGAATAAAAACAAGGAAACATCCTCTCCACATCAGCCCTGCCATGACCCCTGTGGACCTAAAAGTTGCATCTTCTAAACTCAAGTGGGTACAAGTTCGGCCAGTCCAACCTTTCCTGATGATTGTAATTTTCCGAGTGCCTCCCTCCCGCCCAGTTCCTGATTTACAGCTATTTCTGCGATATTGCTTACCTCAGTTGTGAAGACTGGTGTAAACTACCTGTTCAATTCATCTGCCACGGTAATATGGTTAACTAACTTCCTTCTGAGATTGTCTAGCAAGACACTGAATTGAATCAAACTTCTACAGAAAAGTGAAGTAAGAATAAAACCAGACAGACCACCCAGCATTAACCTAAGCACAAAACCAACTCTGGAAGTTCTCCTCATTAACATCTGGGAACTTGTGCCAAAGTTGGGAGAGTTGTCCCACAGGCTGTTCAAGCATCAGCCCAACATAGTCATGCACAGAGTCTCGTACCGTACAACAATGTTCCAAACTTATCAGTCACCAGTCTGGAATGTATTAATTCTCACAGCATGAGGCCAAACATGGGCAATTACCAATTGATTACCAATTACTGCCGTCGTTCAGCTGATGAATCAATGCTGCTCTATTTCGAGCACAAGGGTAATAAGGACACGGGCTATACTCTGGGTGAGGAACTTCAATGTCTATCACCAAAGATGACTTGGTAGCACCTGAACTGATCAAGCTGGCCAAATTCTGAAGCGCACATCTGCCAAACTGGTCCTGTAGCAACTGGTGAGACAAACAACAGGAGAGAAAAGTCTAGCTGCCTTTGTCCTCATCAGCCTAGTTGTCACAGATGGGTCTATTGATAGCAGCACAGTTCTTGCGTAAACACAGCCATGTCTTCATATTGAAAGCTCCCTCTATGTTCTGTGGCACTGCCAGAGTGCTAAATGGTTGGGTTCAGAACATATCTAGCAAATGGGCATCCATGAAATGCTTTGGGTTATCATTTACAGCAGTATTGTGTTCAGCCACAATCTGTAACTTCATGGCATGGGTTATCTCTCGCTGTGCCATTATCATCAACCCTGGTTCAGTGAAGAGTGCAGGAGAATATGCCAAGAGCAGAGTCTGGAGTCACTTGTGAACCAGATCTCATACTAATGGGCAGATTTCCTTCACCAGATTAGCACCTCATTTTTAGGGAAAGGATCTGGTGAAGTTACAACATAGGATTACTAGTACGTTAAACAGTATGCTAAGTGATTCCACATTAGTGGATCAGATCAAAGTTCTGCTATAGCTAGTGGTGAATAGTGGTGGACAATTCAACATCTCAAAGGCAGAAGATGCTTAATAAAAATCCCTATCAATGATAGGGGAGCAAAGCACATTAATGCTAAAAACATACTAAAGCATCTGCAGCCACCTTGAGCAAAAAGTGTTGAGTGGAAGCTCTAGCTCGACCTCTTCTTGAGGTCCCTAGAATAAAAGATGCCAGTCTTTGGTGAGTTTGATTTGTTCCATGTGAAGTCATGGAGATTTATAGCATGGAAACAGGCCCTTTGGCCCAACTTGTCACGCCGCCCAGTTTTTACCACCATATCCCTCTATATCCAGGTGCTACCAAGAATAGTGAAAAATTAAAAATATAGCAATGGGTGGATAAGTAACAGATGAAATTTAATGCATGTGAAGAGATTCATTTTAATAGACTATGGAAAGGCAATGTAAAATAAAGGGTACGTTTCTAAACGGCGTACAGGAGCAGAGGGACCTGGCTGTTATGTGCATAAATAATTGAAGATGTCCGGATAAGTTGAGAGAGTAGTTCTTAAGCATGCAGCATCCTAGGCTTTATCAATGGAGGCATAGAGTACAAGAGCAGGAAAGATATGTAAAACCTGTATAAAACACTGGTTCAGCATTTTCGTCCAGATTGGAGAACCGTAATTTTTAAGAAGGAAATGCAGAAAGTATTCACAAGAATGGTTCCAGAGATGAGGAATTTTAATTATATAGGTAGATTGGAGAAGTTGGGAATCTTTTCCTTGAAGGGAAACAATTATTAATGTTGTTCATGGCTTGCTGTTTAATTTTGCTTGATAATACTGGTATGAAGTCTTAAGATATTTTCTACATCAAAGGCCATTGTGAAAACACAAGTTTTTTTTTTAATGCTCCAGATGAAGATAGTAAACAGAAGAAATCCCAAAACAAACCCCTATACTACTGCCTTCTGGGATTTATTGGTCAACCAATTTTGCATTCTAGTCATAGTCCCAGTGATGGGCTTCCATCACAATGCTTGCAGATCTGTGACTTTGTTCCTTGCTTCTGCCCAATCCCTGTCAGCAATCTCAAGATCTTCAGTTTATCCAATGTTTTTCTTCCACAGTGCTTCCAGAATCGTGGATCTGTCTCTTATTTCCTGGCATTCCCTTCAAATTATTGCGATACTTGCAGATGCCCAGCCCTTTCTTGTCAGATTCCAGGCACTTTCTCCATCCCAAGAGACTCGTGGTATTTAATTAATGGTCTTTATACTATGCTGAGGATCCCTGTTCTCAAAAAACCTCTGCCTCTATGTCAGCAACACTGAATCTTCAGTAGCTAGACCTCAAGTCTGGTGATGCCTCTTTGATAAAACTGGAGAGGGAAATTTTATTACAACACAATCTTAAAAGAAAGCCAGAATAAAAATGTAAAGCGCTGGAAGTATTCAGCAGGTCTGGCAGCATCTGTGGAAAGAACAAGAGTTGGACGTTTTAGGTCTTCAGTTGGTAATTTTTTTTGTTTGAAAAGAAAGCCAGCCATTGACTTAAAACCTAAAACATTAGTAACTGCCTTCTGATTGCAACAGTTTGCAAACAGCTACAATTGTAAGAATTTGACTAGAGCAAGCAGAACCAACCTCGTTGACACTAAATGCAGTTATGCGTCATAGCTTGGGCACCCAGTTAGAAATACGTGAAGATCAACTAGTACAGCATAAATGTCGCAGTTTGTAACTGGGATTTGTATTTTATGATGTACTGGTGATTGAACCATGAGCTTAGAGTCATAAATATAAACGGCATACTGCGTTTTGTATCAAGTGTTTTTTAGCTCAAGTCTGAGGCTGTGTGTTCCATATAATTCAGTTATATGCAGTTTTGATGTACATGATACCTTTCTTATCTGGCTGTTGTCCTGCATTGTATTGAGTGTTGATGCTCTATTTTCAATCTGAGGTGTGAAATGATGGGATCACGAAGATTTGATTTGTCTTTCCAGTGGAAGCTGTGGAGCAATCCTCATAGATCTGCTTGGTTTTTAGTATAGAAACTGTGGGGAGAAATTGCAGTCAGTATGGCTGAAGGGCATGTCTGCCTTATGGGTGCAGAGTTGAAGGTATGGTGGCTTTATTTACATCTGCCCAAAGTCTTCTGGTTAATTTGACTCCTGGCAAAGACCTTAAGGATAATGCTCTGGTTTGTGTGATTCCATTTCTTGAGGATTCATTACTGTCGTGTACCCTTGAGTGTGACTTCTTTCAACTTTGGGTGCCCTGAATGCAAAAAGACCTCTGCTCATGGAGAGGCTGTGTGGTGTGGGTGGCATTTTATGCTGGGCTGCATGTGTGCTTGGTGCAACACGGAAGGTGTTTAGGTGCTGGGATCTGCTCTCTTTAGTTGCTCAGCGCATGTGAGTTTGGGTACTCACCTAGATATTTGCCCATTATGGGTTGCGGGGGTCAGGAGAAATAGGTGTTTATGCTGGACTTAATTATTTCTTAAGGGGCAGATAGATTTGGTACCATTTTGAACTATTTCTCTGTGGTGGACAGGACATCATGAAGCGGGGTGAGGTTTTCTCATTTCAGTGGGAGGGTGAGAGTTTACAGTAAGTATCCTTTTTCTGGACAAGGCTGTGTATTTCTGCTGAAACTCTTATCCATGCCTTTGTTACCCCGAGAATTGATTTTGCAATACGCTCCTGGCCAGCTGCTGCCTTTTTTGAGCCAGAATTTTCTGTTATGCCGAAGTTATCCAAAATTCTGCTTTCATCCATCATTGCTATGCATTGTTACAATTGAAGTTTATAAGATTGTTTTGGTACTGCCTTTGGGATAAAATGGAGGGGGTCATGTGACCTGTTCTGAAGTCTCAAGAACAACAGGCTTGTGTGACCTGACTTTTGAAGATTAATGGAGGCTCATTGTTTTGCTAGAAAGAAGATGCAAGGTATTCATGCTTTGAGACAATGGCAGCACAATCGGTTATGATGACACTGTGCCTTTAAGAAATGTATTTGGCATGTTTTTTGTGCAGGATCTGTTGTAGCAGTTTTTTTTATTATCAGAGCCATTCTGTCTATATACAGCAGCATAATGGATCTTAATTGCTGCAATGTTTGTTTTAATCTGGACTAACGCAGGCTTCAGTTGTGTTTTCCCTTGGGGTATTGCAGAGTAGGGCTTGATTAGGTTGATTGACAGGTAAGATCATATGACTGGTTACAGCCAGACTTTCACAGAGAACTTCAGGCAGTATGCTTTTAGGGTCTTCAGAGAGAGGTCGTTTTCTCTGTATCCCTTGATCTCTGAGGTTTGAGGAGTCTGGAATCTGTTAGGAAATAAATCTTTCTCTGTGATTCTATTGTTTGGGGGTGGCGCTTTCTCAGGAGATTGCTGCATGAGAAATAGAAGACAACTGTCTGTCCGGATCTCTCTCCAGAGGTGTAAAAAGGCCAGAAATTGAGTAGCCACATTAGCATATTTGTTTTCTGTGCTAACTGGTTTTAAAGAATGAATTTATGACTATGTGGGGATACAGCTAAATTGGAACAGCAGAGATAGCCAGCTGTTAAGAATTATATTTTGTCATGTTTAAGCCTTTTAATTGGTAACAGTTATGCTAATTCTGTTTGTTATATTCTAACTCTGTTCTCAAATAAAGTTTGTTTTGATAAATGCTTTCAAGTGGGTCACTTGAATCATACCTGGAGTGAAACACCACCTGCTCACTCTAATGCCAAAATCAAATGTAAAAATTAGGGTCTAGGCTACCAATTGCACTGGTAGTCTTAAGTCCCAGAAGTTAGTTAAGAATGTCTGGTTGTAAAGAGTTGTGCTTTGAACAGTCCATTGACTTGCAAAGTGAGAGAATTGGGTGCTCAAGCGTAGCAAGATGTATTTAAATTCGCCTTTCAGGTGGGGAAGGTTTCTCAGATATCCCTCAAACACTCGGACACAGTCTATTTAGATCCAGAAGAGAGTGTGCAACTAGAGGCTGAAAGTCTGTATGCAGGGAGCTCGTACTTGGATTGAAAAGACCTAATTGATAATTTGAAATAGGATTGGAAGATTGGCCTCCCTATGCTGGAACGAAAAGGCCAAGAAAAACCCCCACTGTGAAAGAAAGTTATGGGGTTAAAACTTACCTGGAAGGTAAAGGAAGGGATTGGAAGTAAACCCTTGAGAGCTAAGAATCTCTTTCTGGGGAAATTGAATCAATACTTGACTTAAAGTGTGAAGTACACTTGTGAAGTGTGTTTTTCAGTTGTGTCAAAAGTAAAGGGGGCATGTTCTGTTCTGTACTTTGCCGGCAACAAGGATGTTCAGTCAACAGTGTTTTTAATAATCTTAAGTCTGTCACAGTAGAAATATTAAAGCATGAAATCCTGTCACCTTTGCAGTTTGGATTTCTTTCTGAGATCTCTCTCTATGGGGATCGTAACAGCATGCTGACCTACATTGGTCCCAGGTTTGGCAACACAGATTTAAAATCCTCATCCTTGCACTTAAACCCCTCTGTGGCCTCATCCCTCCCTGCCTCTGTAACCCTTTTCAGCTCTACAACCATCATCTCAGTGCTCCAATTTTGGCCACTTTACCATTGATGGCTCTGTTTTCATCTTCCTAAGCTCTGGACACCTATCTCTGCCTCATTTTCCTTGCTGAAGATGCTCCTCTAAAATCTACCTCTGACCAGGTTTATGGTCATCTGTTCTAATAACTCCATGTGGCTCAGCATCAGATTTTGTTTTATAATACTCTGTGGAATGCTTTACTGTATTAAAGACGCTATATCAGTCCGAGTTATTGTTGACTATTGTGGTACTGTCTAGCTACTTGAAGTGGAGATGCCGGCGTTGGACTGGGGTAAGCACGGTAAGAAGTCTAACAAAAAGCCCAACAGGTTTATTTGGTAGCACAAGCCTCAAGTTTTCAGAGCTCTGATCCTTCATCAGGTGAGTGGGAGTTTTGTTCACAAACAGGACATATAAAGACACAAACTCAATTTACAAAATAATGGTTGGAAGACTCGCATTCCAACCATTATTTTGTAAATTGAGTTTGTGTCTCTATATGCCCTGTTTGTGAACAGAACTGCCACTCACCTGATGAAGGAGCAGCGCTCTGAAAGCTTGTGGCTTGTGCTACCAAATAAACCTGTTGGATTTAACCTGGTGTTGTGAGAATTCTTACTGTAGCTACTTGAAGGCAGGGGAAGGGTGGTGATGAGAGTTATTGACCTGAGGGTGCTCAATGTACGCGGAGTGTGGTTTTCTGGTTGACATTTTGACTTGGAGCTTCTTGCAGGTCCGAATGGCCACTCAGTGGGATGGTGCTGGCATTAGTGGGGTAACAGGTGTATGTTCAACAACTTGCATTTATATGGTGGATAGTTTAACATCCCTAGGTGTTTACTGGGAGCATTATTGGTGTCTCTTATGGAAGATATTAGCAATGAGGAGAGATTGAATAAACTGAGATTGTTCTCCCTGGAAAGACGGTGGCTGAGGGGAGACCTGATAGAAGTTTATAAAATTGAGAGGTATAGATAGGGTGAACAGTTGGAAGCTTTTTCCCAGGGCAGAAATTACAATTACAAGGGGGCACAAGTTCAAGATAAGGGGGGGGGAAGGTTCAGTGGAGATGTGTGTGGGGGGGGGGGGGGGGGGGGGAAGGTTCAGTGGAGATGTGGGGGGGGGGGGGGGGGGGGGGGGGGAGTTTTTTACACAAGGTGGTGGGGACCTGGAATGCACTGCCAAGTGAGGTGGCTGTGGCAGTTACATTAGCCACATTTAAGACTTATCTTGACAGGTATATGAACAACGGGCAATAGAAGGATATAAGCAGTTAGTTAGGTAATCGTGATTGGCGCAGGCTTGGGAGGGCCTGTTCTTGTGCTGTACTGTTCTTTGTATTATAAAGCTTAATTTGATATTAGATATTAAAACCAATGACAAAAAGCTTGATCAAAGATGGGTTTAAACACATTCTTAAAGGTGGTGTGGGAGGGAGAGAGAGACAAGGAGATTTGGGGGTGAATGCCAGAACTTAGTGCAAAGGGCAAACCTACCAATGTGGAGGTGCTAAAATCAAGATGAGCAAGAGACCAAAACTGAAGGGGTGCAGATATCTTGGGTACAGAGACAGGATTAGGCAATGGAGCGATTTGAGAACAAGGATGCAAATTTTAAAATTGAGGTGTTGCCAGAAGAAAGGCAGTGTAGAACAGCGAACACGGCTGATGAGTGAACAGGATTTGGTGCACATTCAGATACAGATCTCAGAATTTTGGGTGAGTTCATTGTGATCTAATTTTAACATGCAGTTTATTTATCACATGTTGTTTGCAAGGGCATTTGTAATGTTTCATTGAGTGGTTGTGCACTGAGGATCTGAGTATAATTCCCCTTTGATTCCCTTGATGCTGATTTCTGAATGCACTTTTGGAGTTATAGGGTCCGAATGGGGAAAAGTATTTTATTTGGAGTTACAGGGTCACGATGGGAAAATATATTTGGAATTATCTCACTCCTGGTTTCATCCTGTTTCCATTTCTGTGATTCCTCTTTACATGTGGGGTGAAATGCTCAATAATTTCATGTATCTAGCATTTTGTGTTTACTGTCATGTCTTTTTGACTTTTCCATGTGGGAACCCTTGTCTGTGTGTTAATTTTGAACTGTACAATCAATGAGTATTGGTGGAAGATTGTTTTCCTGATCTCTAATTCAGTACGAAGCAACGATTTCTATTAGCTTTCTTATTTGAGGCCGAGGGATATATGCACATATCTTTGGGACTTGGTCGCATTTTGTCTAGAATTGATTGGGATTTGAGTGTTGAGTAAAGAGTTGCTATGCAATATTGGGTGTTGTCCCATTGTAATCAAGTCTTCCTTGTCATAGTTCATTAAGTTCCCTTTTATTGTGTTGTCTTCAGATTTTGATTGTCGTCTTCTCACAGGCCTACATTCATATTATGGCTCAAAATGGCGACAATACTCTCAACGTAAGCCTTTAGTACTCTGAAACTGACAGCAACTTTTGGCAACCACACATGCTGGAGTTAAAAGTATCAATCCAGAAGTTTCTGCTTTGATTCTTCACTAGTCCATGGAATGTGCTATCAATATCCTTACAATTGGAAATCTTGGCAATCAATTGAATTAATGTGGACTCAATTGTTACGCAATTAGTCTCGTCTTAAAACCCATGGACAAAGTTACGTCATGTTGAATAATGTAACTGGATTTTTAATTGTTTACTATGTCATTATTGCCAAACAATCTCTCCAACCCTGAAAAGTTAATTTTATGTTTGGAATGTCAAAGTTCTCCATAATGTATGTTCTATAGATTTATTTTTAAATGTTGAATTTGATACATCAGCTTCTGCCATAATCCCATGTGTGTCTCCTAACCTTTATTTCACTCTAAGATCCAGCAATCTCTGACATGGATTCCCCAGTGTTAAGTTCATTCTGGCACTGGGTAGAGATAGGTATCCTCATTCTCCAGCACATTAATGTTAATAATCAGGTGATATTGCATTTCATTTCATTGCATTTGGGCGGCACGGTAGCACAGTGGTTAGCACTGCTGCTTCACAGCTCCAGGGTCCCGGGCTCGATTCCCGGCTCGGGTCACTGTCTGTGTGGAGTTTGCACATTCTCCTCGTGTCTGCGTGGGTTTCCTCCGGGTGCTCCGGTTTTCTCCCACAGTCCAAAGATGTGCGGGTTAGGTTGATTGGCCAGGTTAAAAATTGCCCTTTAGAGTCCTGGGATGCGTAGGTTAGAGGGATTAGTGGGTAAATTTGTGGGATTGCGGTCGGTGCTGACTCGATGGGCCGAATGGCCTCCTTCTGCACTGTAGGGTTTCTATGATTCATAAATAGGCAGTTATTTCCTCAAATAGTTCAACATTAAATTTGCCAGAAACGATTGATCTTTTACAAATCTATACTCCTTTCTCTTCAGTGTATTCATTTTGTCCTGAATTATCTTGTGCAGCTTACCCACTATAAATGACAAATCTAGTTACCCATGTGACATTTTTTACCCTTTTTGAACAGAAGTGTTATATTTGTACTTCTGTGGCATGATTTCCATAGATATCAATGTTTGAAAGATTGTTCAGAACCTCAATTTGGTATTAGCATTCTAAAATCTGACCACTGATTTTTTGATATATATTAAGAACCTGGACCTGGGAATACAGGGCTAAATTTTCAAGTTTGCAGGTAACATGAAACTTGGAAATCTTGTAAATAGCGAAGAGGACAGTAATAGATTTCAGGAGGACATAGACTATGAAATGGGCAGACTTGATAAAATTGAAGGAAGACGAATGTGAAGTGATACATTTTGCTGGGAAGAATGAGGTGAAGCAGTATGGACTAAAGAACTAAATGAGTCTAAGGATGTGCGGGTTAGGTGGATTGGCCTTGCTAAATTGCTCTTTAGTGTCAGGGGGAACTAGCTAAGGTAAATGCATGGGGTTATGGGGATAGTGCCTGGGTGGGATTGTGGTCGGTACAGACTCGATGGGCTGTATGGCCTCCTTCTGCACTTTAGGGTTCTATGAATCAATGAAAATGCATTCCCTTTTGAGCTGAGCATTTTTAAAATTTGAATTAAAGCAATTTTCCTTCAATTGCATGTAACTTATAGTTCTCCTCTCAAAATGTTTCACTAATTTAACTTCCAGATCTACACTGGAAACCAAAGCAAACCAACTACTCATTTAGTATCTCTGCCATATCTTGATACTGCTTTAGATTTTCTTTTTCATTAATAAGTGATCTTTATTTTGCTTTTTATGTACCTAAAATAATACTATTCCTTTTGATTAACTGCAAACCATCTTCAACCTCATCTTGGGTTTTTGTTGTTGTTTTCCCTTTATGTTTTAGAAATTGAACTTTTATTTTCCTTCCTGTACAAGCTTTGATTTGAAATCTACATCTTTGCGAATCGTTTCAATTTCTCTGAACCACAGGATCCAAGCCTTTTCTGTACCTGCTTATTGGAATCTGTTTCTACATTAATTGATTTTTTGAATACTTAGCATTTTGTGCATTCTTTTTTGAATGGCCACTTAATCTATTCTTGGTAATTGAAGGCGCAATGTTTGACCAACAGGAGAACTGAGAGGTTATATTCTGAATAGTGCTATGGTTTCCATTATATCCACCTGAAGTATTACCACTTTAATTCCACATGCCCAGTAAAGTGTATCGCACCTTGAGAAGTACCCCAGATTAATAGGGATGCATTTTCAACCCTTGATGACGGTATTGTGATGAAATCTGTAGTTTCGAAGCTTGTATTTTTTGAGACAGATTCTAATTGGAAAGCAAAATCAAAAAGGGAAACTAAATGAGGAAACTAATACTGAAGCTGTGATTAAAAATCAAAATTTCTGAGGAGATGCCAGCTTGGAACCATAGTAAAAGGACACAGTCATCAGAGCTCAGATGATGATGATCCCAGTGATGCAGTATAGACAAGGTGAAGAAAAGGCTAAATCCAGGGGAATGGGAAAATATACAGTTGCTGCTGCTGTTTCTGTTACTTGAATAAACATTGGTGGATCTACATCACCCAGGACATTGTAAGCAGAATTGAGGAAGTTCTGTAGGCCACTTTTGGTGAAGACTCTGCACTACTGTTGACTGGGGATTAGGCTAAGACGAAGAGGAGCTGAAATCCTTTGAGGACAGTTTTGAAGGAATGTGTGACTGAGATTGATATCATAAAATCTCTACACTGTGATGGGAGGCCATTCGGCCCATCAAGTCTGCTGCGATTCGCTGACAAAGCATCTTACCCAGGTCTCCTGCTGCCTTATCCCCGTAACCCCACACATTTACCTTGCACACCGTTGGACACTACGGAGCAATTTAGCATGGCCAATCCACCTAACCTGCACATCTTTGGACTGTGGGAGGAAACTGGAGCACCCGGTGGCAATCCCCACAGACACGGGGAGAACGTGCAAACTCCACACAGTCACCCAAGGCCGGAATTGAACCCGGGTCCCTGGCACTGAGAGGCAGCAGTATTAATTGCTGTGCCACTGTGCCGCCATATCTGCTGAGTTGACAATGAGTAATTTATGGTTTATAAACAATTGCAATTTGCCTGTTATTTCATGTTGAATTTGTTAATTGAGGTTTAAGTAGTGGTGGTTATCCAAGATAGTATTGTTTGCGTTATTTGACTATCCTGTAGTAAAAATTATTTTGTTTTAAGCCATGAAACCTTTTGACCTAATTTTTCAGTAATTAATTGGGATTTTGTATTTAAAAATAAGTTTCATCTCAACCAAGATCATAATTATGTATTGAAGTTTTAAGTAGTGCCTTTAGGGCAGTAAATGCCCCTAGGACCTATGTGGAATGCAAAAAGTGGAATCAACTTTCCACTATCCTTCTATTTAAAAGAAGGACTAAATAAGCTGCAGCAATTTTCAGCCAATATGTGCAAACAGAAAGCTGAATTATTGGAGATATTTAAAATTTATGCAGGGAGGCAAGCAAGATCAACCTGTTGCTGTACTTCTCTATTTGTTGACATAGTATGACGGTCCTTTTTAAAGCTCCTTTATAAGCAAAGTAATATTTATACAGAATACACCCTAATGTTTGAAGCACATCTGAATAATGCTAAATCAAGCATAACATTGTTAGGCAAGTTCAAATGAACTTGAAATGTCAGCCATCCAAATAGTTCAGGTTTTGAAATTACAGCTAACCAGTAGTTTTGCTACTTTCAGTTGCTAGGTAAAGGGATGCCTGGGAATTTGTCTAGATTTGCATGGAGTTTCCCCACAGTTTGAAAATTACCAAGTATTGTAGAGCGCTGTTGGGCTAAGACATCTGAATGACAGAGAATGAGAGGTAGGGGGTGTGGTGAGGGGAGGAAGTACTAATTCCAGAATTTGAAGAATGGAGGGCAGAAAGAGGATACTGAGGCCTTCAAGTCAGTACTTGCACACGTTAGAATTTTAGAGTATGTGTTCTGATGATGAGGTCTAGCTGGTTATTTAACCATGATTAAGTATGTCATCACAGCTGAACAAAATATCCACATGTGCATGCTTTCCCATGCTTTGTCAATCAGCCAGAATATTGCATTTTGATTTTAATATGCAGTTCTCTTCCGCTTGACATTAAATCTGTAACAAAAGCAAAATACAATGGGTGCTGGAAATCAGAAATAAAAGCAGAAAATGTTGGTAAAGCTTGACAGGACTGGCAGCAACATGGAGACCTTTCAGATCTGGAATGAAGTTTTAAAATACTTCAGATGAAACTGAGTTATTAATATATTACACACAAGCCAAGATCAACAAAATATTTGTGGTGAAATTATCATCTTTATTGCAACACTACTACACACACAAGGCATTGGTGAGACCACACCTGGAGTACTGTGTACAGTTTTTTCTCCTTATTTGAGGAAGGATGTAGTGACATCAAAAGTTGTTCAGAGAAGGTTCACTAGGTTGATTTCAGAGGTATGGAGCTTGTCTTAGAAAAGATATTGAGCAGTTTAGACCTATTCTCCCTCAAGGAGCTCTAAGTGAGGTCTATCAGATGATTCTTTGAGGAGGTAACTAAGTGTGTTGATGAAGGTAGGGCAGTTGATGTCATATACATGGATTTTAGTAAGGCGTTTGATAAGGTCCCCCATGGTCGGCTTATGAAACTAAGGAGGTGTGGGATAGAGGGAAAGTTGGCTGATTGGATAGGTAACTGGCTATCTGATCGAAGACAGAGGGTGGTGGTGGATGGAAAATTTTCAGACTGGAGGCAGGTTGCTAGCGGAGTGCCACAGGGATCAGTGCTTGGTCCTCTGCTCTTTGTGAATTTTATTAATGACTTAGAGGAGGGGGCTGAAGGGTGGATCAGTAAATTTGCTGATGACACCAAGATTGGTGGAGTAGTGGATGAGGTGGAGGGCTGTTGTAGGCTGCAAAGAGACATAGATAGGATGCAAAGCTGGGCTGAAAAATGGCAAATGGAGTTTAACCCTGATAAATGTGAGGTGATTCATTTTGGTAGGACTAATTTAAATGTGGATTACAGGGTCAAAGGTAGGGTTCTGAAGACTGTGGAGGAACAGAGAGATCTTGGGGTCCAGATCCACAGATCTCTAAAGGTTGTCACTCGGGTGGATAGAGCTGTGAAGAAGGCCTATAGTGTGTTAGCTTTTATTAACAGGGGGTTGGAGTTTAAGAGCCGTGGGGTTATGCTGCAACTGTACAGGACCTTGGTGAGACCACATTTGGAATATTGTGTGCAGTTCTGGTCACCTCACTATAAGAAGGATGTGGAAGTACTGGAAGGAGTGCAGAGGAGATTTACCAGGATGCTGCCTGGTTTGGAGTGTCGGTCTTATGAGGAAAGGTTGAGGGAGCAAGGGCTGTTCTCTCTGGAGCGGAGGAGGCTGAGGGGAGACTTAATAGAGGTTTATAAAATGATGAAGGGGATAGATAGAGTGAACGCTCAAAGACTATTTCCTCGGGTGGATGGAGCTATTACAAGGGGGCATAACTATAGGGTTCATGGTGGGAGATATAGGAAGGACATCAGAGGTAGGTTGTTTACGCAGAGTGTGGTTGGGGTGTGGAATGGACTGCCTGCAGTGATAGTGGAGTCAGACACTTGAGGAACATTTAAGCGGTTATTGGATAGGCACATGGAGCACACCAGGATGATAGGGAGTGGGATAGCTTGATCTTGGTTTCAGATAAAGCTCGGCACAATATCGTGGGCCGAAGGGCCTGTTCTGTGCTGTACTGTTCTATGTTCTATAAAATGTATTGATGAATTAGACATGGAGTAGATGCTTCCTCTTGTGGGGCACAACTTGAGAGACAGGAGAAGTTGGAGACAGGTTGGAGGTTTGCAAGAATAGCTTGAGGCTGAAGGTTTTGGGGGTGTCATGATAGCAAGACTTTAAAGGCGGGGAGGGGGAAACAGTATCAGTTAACATGAGGAAACGTATGCTTCTCTTGTGGGGCAATCTAGAACAAGAGGCCACACTTGGAATACCGTGTGCAATTCTGGTCACCCTATTATAGAAAGGATATTAAACTAGAAAGAGTGCAGAAAAAATTTACCAGGATGCTACCGGGACTTGATGGATTGAGTTATAAGGAGAGGCTGAATAGACTGGGACTTTTTTCTCTGGAGCATAGGAGGCTGAGGGGTGACCGTATCGAGGAGTATAAAATAATGAGGGGCATAGACAAGGTAGATAGTCAATATCTTTTCCCAAAGGTAGGGGAGTCTAAAACTAGAGGGCATAGGTTTAAGGTGAGAGGGGAGAGATACAAAAGTGTCCAGAGGGGCAATTTTTTCACATAGAGGGTGGTGAGTGTCTGGAACAAGCTGCCAGAGGTAGTAGTGGAGGTGGGTACAATTTTATCTCAAAAAGCATTTAGATAGTTACACGGGTACGATGGGTATAGAGGGATGTGGGCCAAATGCAGGCAATTGGGATTAGCTTATGGGGTTTAAAAAAAAGGGCAGCATAAACAAGTTGGGCCGAAGTGCCTGTTTCCATGCTGTAAATCTCTGTGACTCTGAGGTCATAGTTTTAGGATAAGGGATAGCAGGTTTAAAACAGATGAGGAGAAACTACTTCTCTGAAGTTGTGAATCTGAAATTCACTTCCCGAGTGCGGTGAATGCTAGGGCGTTGAGTAAATGAGAGGAAATAGATTTTTAATTAGCAACGGGTTGAAGGGTTGTGGACAGCAAGCAGGGAAATGGAGTTGAGGCCAAGACAAGATCAGCCATGATTGTATTGAATAGTGGAGCAGGCTTGAGGGGCTGAATTGCCTATTCTTGCTCCTAGTTCTTATGCACATTTGATGACATTCTATTCTTCCCATGCCAACCTCCTTATGCCATACCATCACATTTCTTCCATCTCTTTCATATCACTCCATCCCACCCCTTCTTTCTATGCCATCCCCGTTGCATGTTCCATCTGTCCTGTGTCATCTCAATGCCCATTACTTCCCTTCATTGCCTCCCTCCCCTAGGTGCCATTCCCCTTCCCACTCTGCCATTTCTCCAACTCATCACTCACAAAACACAACAGATGCTCCTGTTATAGTAATGTTTTGTAACATTGAGGTATCGAGTTGTCTAAATACAACAATTTTTAATCCATTTGGTAGGAGCTTGCTGGAACAAAGGGGGACAATCCTAAACCAGCGAATGCATGCACCCCTTGAACTAGCTGTTCAAATGCGTTTGGGTAGACAACTGCATGTTATTGTACATGGGGAGTCATTTTTATATAAACTGTGTAATGTCCTAAATGATGAAAAGGAAGCTGAATTAGTTTAACAGCTATTGTGTAAGCCCTTATCTGACAACTGCTTGTAATTATATAGGATTCTATATTTTGATGCTTCATGAATTTCATGGACTATTAGTTGGTTTTAATTATTTCTGACTCACTGTAGATGCTGATGGCTGATTATTTCCTTGTCTATCTGGTGGTCACATTGAAGTGTTAATGACTGAAGTAATTGCTGTTTTTTTTAAAGCTCTGCCCTGGTTTACCATTTTAGCCACTGCCGTAACCAGTCACTCAGTTTATTACTTGTTCTCCCTGATATCTTGATTTATACAGGAATGGAAAAGAAAATCTTTCACCACATTTTGACTTACTAATTATATTGTACATTCACAAAATTTGCCTTGACTTGTAAAAGCAGTTGGACACTCAGTTTATTGAGTGATTTAGGCAGTAATCTGACAGATTTATAAAAGTATAAACACACGAACAAGGGAGTTTAAGGTTATGGGTGACAGGCAGGAAAGTGGGGTTTAAGCTGCATTATGTCAGCCATGATCTTTTTGACTGGTGGAGTTAGGCTCGAGGGGCTTAATTCACTTATTTATTTGGTTCTTGCAAAGGCACCACTGGTGGCACTTTCCCTGTGCTTTGAAATGTCTATTATAGTTTGTCCAAGTCTTGGAAGCATATGTGAGCATAGGGTTCACTCTGCCTGATAAACAATGATCTGTGTGTCGAGTTTGAGATCCTGGTCCTCAGATACACTTTCAATTGGCTGAAAGCCTACAGGCGCATTGGAGGCTATGGTGAATTTTGTTGTCTATGACTGCCTTCATTGAGAGGAGTCTACTAAGATGTGGAAACTGGTGCACATTTCCAGAATCTTGCCACTAATCTTCCGATCAACTGGTCAATATTGAAAGGTTTCCAGCGGGATCATCGTTGGTGAAGAGACATATGCTTTAAACATTCTTTGGTGTCCAGTGCATCTATGTTTTGGAGATGGAACTTAAACAATTTTTCCTAGCTATATTTGATTATACTGGATTACGAGGTCAAGAATGATCATTTGTGGTCATGTCAAGCATGACCTTGCAACAATGAAGTTAAAATATGAAGTAAAGTAGTGTGTACTCTGCCTGAAGACAGGTCCTTGGCTTGTCTGATCATCCTGAGATTTTACTTAGTTTTTAAAAATCATTGGTGGCTTGCTGTTGCCTTCAGGGCGAGGATGCAGGTCCCCTTATTTCTTGGGGCTGTTGTCTTTGTGCGCTGGCTGTCCTCAATAGCCCTGCTCAAGCTACCATTTTTAAGAAATAACCCTTGACTACATGTTTGAGATAAGGGCACAGACTGTGAAAGCCAAGCCTATTATTGTTCTCACTTGAAACTGGGGTTAATTGACGTTAATCAGGAATAGGTTACCTGGGTCATTGAAATTAATGTGCCCCTACTATTGTTCCTGCTGATCTTGGCTGATTTAACACCAAATTTGGGGTTATGGTTTTTGTGTCTTAGTACCATCCACATGTTTGCATGTTGACATTGTTAGCTCCAAACCACTTGAATGTTGATATCTTTAAGAAATTAAGATATCTTTAAGATATTAAAATACCTTTATCAGAACCTTATATTGTAGGCACTTGCCCATGTGTTTTGAAGGAGAATGGTACATTTTTTCCAATGACACTGAATCATTCTTAATCATTGGCGTAGTTATTAATGCATATTTATTAGCAGTTTTGTTGGATTGCCATAATGTGACAGTAGTACTGATGGTCTCTGCCTCTTCACCAGTTGATTTTTAGCTTTTGTGTATGAATACACCTGTGAAAAGCACCAAAGATCTCAATTATTGGTTAAGTTCTGTTATTGATGGTTGATATCTATTTCAAAATATGTACAATATTTTTCAGTGTTGGAACTTAATGAATTCTACAAATTAATTTAATTTATTTGCTTTGTTTCAGGCTGTGCAATGGTCTCTGCAAAACAACCTGGGCTTGAGGTGGTGCTTTTATGTACAGATCTAAATTGGTTTCTCATTTTCATTGAGGAGGCAGTTTATTTTTCTCTTTCAACAACCACATAGCCAGACAAAATTGCAAAGATCTGTCCTGTGTCGAGTATGACAGCCACGACCCGTGGCTCTCCTGTAGGAGGGAATGACAACCAGGGCCAGGCGCCTGATGGACAGTCCCAGCCTCCTCTCCCACAGAATCAGGTAAGCATTTAACCTTGAGTATTTCACTTTTGTCTATTTGTAGACGGCAGAGAATTTTTTTGTATCACCAATACATGCCTAATTGAAATGTTCTGCACAATAAATCCATTTCTGAAAAGTACTCTTGCATCAAAGCCACCCCCTCAAAAAAAAGGTCTGAATTAAGAACAGTAAATGCTAGTTCCATTGCAAGAACTTTGAATTACAATGTTAGCTCTACCTTTACTTTTCACGGATATCTGACCAGTTGAGTGTTTCCATGATCTTATAATTTGTATGTTGTATTGTGAGGCCAATTGGAGTGTGGAAATATTGTTATATATTTGAAGGGAGCAATAGTACACAGGTCAGATGTTTCTGGAATTTCTTTTCAGATATGTGTATGACACAAAGACAATGCATGGTGGGAAAGCTGCAGGACTGCAATTATAATGAGTAGGATTTGAGGCAGAAGGATAGAAATCTAAGGGAAGCAAGGAGGTAGTTGAGCTTGTACAGGACATGAGTTCAGCCATAAGTTTGGCCTCAGCTAGAATATTGTGTCCAGTTCTGGGCACTGCATTTTAGGAAGGATGTGAAGGCATTGGAGAGAGTGCAGAATAGATTCATGAGCATGATTCCAGGTATGAAGATAGTTTGGAGAAATTAGAATTGTTTTCCTTGGAAAAAGAAAGACTGAGAGGTTTGATAGAGGTATTCAAAATCATAAGGGGAGTAGACAGAATAAATTGGAAGAAACTGTTCTCACTCATGAAAAGATAAAGAAAGAGAAGGCACAGATTTAAAGTAATTGGTAAAAGAAGCAAAACGAAAAACCTTTTCATGCGGCAAGTGGTTAAGGTCTGGAATACATTGCCTGTGTGTGGAGGCAGGTCCCATTGAAGCATTCAAAAGAGAATCAGACTTTTATTTGAAAGGAAGAATGTGCAGGGTTACGGGGAGAAGACGGGAGAAGGGCACAAAGTGAATTGCTCATTCAGAGAGCTGGTGCCCTCCTGTGCTATAACGATTCTGAGTCAAAGCACATGCTCATTTTGGGAGTACAGCAGGAATCCGAAGTTATCTTCTCTGACTGAAAGAAATTTGTCTTGACCTGTTATAACATCCCAATACATGAAGGAAAAGCACACTCCTTTTGTCTTTATATTCCTCTTAATGAGGGGGAAGTGACACTGGCTTGGTGCTGCTACAGCCTTTCCCATATATCATTGCTCTCTCTAGATGTTAGCATTTGCTCTTTCTCCACTGTTTTTCTCTCATCCACCTCCTAAACTTATTTTTTCTTCATGGGAGAAGAGCATTTATTACCCTTGTCTGTGTCTTCGAGCAGATGGTGGGAACTGTCTCCATTACATGTAGTGTAGATACATTGTGTTATTAGGTAGTGATTTTCATCTGGAAAATTAGATGAAGTAACAGCAATATGTTTCCAAGTCAGGCTGTCGTGTGTCTTGGAGGGGAACCTGGATGTGATGTTCCTATCCACAAATCCCCTTCTCATCCTCCTCTACAGAGAACTGAGGCCCGAGCTCAGTTCGATACACCGCTTTGTTCTCTTCTGTTCTTGAATATCCCCCATTCTCTCCTCTGCCTACTCTGTCCCTTATCTTTCTCCATATCTGTCTCTACTCTTTCCCCACCAACCCCCAGTCTGTCATTACCAATCCTTTGTCATTTCCCCTCCCAAAACATACAAATCCCATTATCACACGGTTATTGTACCTACTTTATATGAATACTGGACTTGCTCTTGAAGTCACTGTGTATGAGCCGTGAGGGATATTTAAAAGTTTATTTGGGTCACACTGCTTTTCTGAACAGCCTTAAATTCTGTTTTTTTGACTTTTGATCACAGTTGTTTATCAGCTTCTTGTGTTAATAATTTTCCATTCAATTTCCATGGCAACATGACATGTTATGATCGGTTTTGACTATAAAGTGACTGGAGTTTTTTTTCCCTCCGCCAAATGATATTTTGGGCACGAGACAACTTCAGTGATTCCTTTGTCAAGTAACATTTTTCGGATCGAAGGGGCTGGACATTGAGGACTCAGCAGCAGCAAGTTGCCCCTGGAGGTGATGGTTACAAGGAGGAAAATTTAGAAGGCAATATTACAGAGCTGGAAATTTTCCCTGCCTAAATTGGCAAATTATATTCGTGGCAGACATGGATATTAGCAAGCAAGGAGGCAAGATAGTGATATTCCGTGACAGGATGCATGTATATGGAGCAAGAGTCATCTTAAAACACAAGCTCTAAGGTTCAAGAGGGACAATATGATGGGTAAATGTTTGGAAAGGAAGGGGAGGCAGTTATTTTCTTTAGAGAGGGAGGATGTGAAGAGCAGCCTACATTTATGTAACTCCTTATACAGAACAAGTTCTAAATTGCTTACTATAAATTTAGTGCCTGAATCCAAAGAAGAAAGTTGTTAACTTAGCAGTGTCCTGAGCATGTTATTATCCATCAACTCTGCTGAAAGTCCACGTCAGTCAGGGGAATGGGCAACATCTGTGCAATTGTATTTATATTTGTTGCTTTATTGTTTGTCTTATGCATTCTATGCTACTGGAGAGCTGGGCTGGTAATCTTCTGTCTCCATAAACCTGCTGACCTCTTTCTAAGTCTTTTGTGATGAGCGCAGAGTGTTCATTGGCATCCCACCCCAAGATCTCAACTGAGTCAGATCACATTGGAATTTGCGTTCTGCGCATTACATTGATATTAAGGAACACATTGAATTGGACACATTTATCTGAGTTTCTCAAATAATTTGTCTCCCTCTGTGTAGTATTTAGAGGTACAGGGTAAAGAAGTTTGAATATAATCCCAAATATTTTGAAAAACCTAACCTGGGTCAAGTTGCATGACTTCTCATGTTTGGAAAACTCTGGCATATTAAATTGACTGTAAATTTTCTTTTGCTTTGATTGCAGTTTGAATTTATTGATGTATATGTTACACCCAATTTGTAAAACTGTCCATGTCATGAAATGGCCAATCAAATTGCCCTTTTCTTTAAATGGGCAGCCGATCTGGCCAGTTCATGAAACTGGCATTTTGACCACCCAGTTCATGAAATGACCAACTTTTGGGAACACATTAAAATTTCATTCACAAATATATAATAATTCTGTTTATTGTCCCTTTCATCCAGTATTATATCTGAACCATTCAGGTGTAGCTTACATTCATCAATGCTTACAATATAGCAAGGGCAAATAAACATATTCATTCATGCATAATGTATTTTTATTCAATTGCACATTCATTGAGACATCTAAACATTTCAAATTCATTGGTTTATGCTCTGTTATATTGCATTCAGGATCAGACCTAAAACATTCAGATAGCTAATATACCATGTTTATAAAAACAGCATGAATGCAATTTTCCATATTTAACATTTCAGTACTGTCAACACAGGGTTTGTGGCTGAGACAGGTACTGTTGCAGCGGAGACCTGCTTTCAAGAAGCAACGTTGTCTTGACAGCAGTTACTCCTGCAGTGACATCTCTGGAGGCCTTACCCACCACAAACACTTTGAGCATGTACGATCTCATAATGACTGAGCTGTACTGGTGGAATGTCTTCTGCATTTAGTCCACTGTACTGCACAGATTCAGACTGATTCCTGGCAATTTGGACCGAAAATTTGCTTAGTGGCAGGAGATAGGCAGAGGGTGATGGTTGCAGGTTGATTTTGTGACTGGAAGCCAATCCAGTGGCATACTGCAGGGATTGATGCTTGGTCTCTTGCTGTTTATAATGTACATTAATGATCTAGTCGTGATTATGGAGCTGTGATCAGCAAGTTTGCAGATGACACTAAAATTGGTGGTGTGGGAAATAGCGAGGAGGAAAGCTTTAGATTATAGGCCATGTAGATGGGCTGGTCACGTGGGCAGAACAGTGGCAAATGGAGTTTAACCCTGAAAAGTGAGAGGTAATACATTTTGGGATGACTAACAAGGCATGTGAATATACAATGAACAGTCAGATGCTAGAAAGTACAGAGGGACCTTGGGGTATGTGTCCAGTGGTCCCTGAAGGCAGCAAGGTAGGTAGATAAGGTGGTTAAGAAGGCATATGGGATTCTTGCCTTTTATTAGCCGAGAGACACAATATCAGAACAGGGAGATTATGATGAAGCTATATAAAATGCTTGTTAGGCCACAGTTAAAGTACTGTGCACAGTTCTCGCTGCTACACTATAGGAAAGATGTGATTGCACTAGAAAGGGTGCAGAGGAAATTCACCAGGATGATGCCTGGACTGGCATGTTTCAGCTATGAAGAGAGGCTGGATAAGCTGGGGTTGTCTTCCTTCGAGTAGAGAAGGCTGAGGTGGGACCTGACTGAGGTGTATAAAATTGAGGGATATAGATAGGAAGAAACATTTCCCCTTAGTGGAGGGATCAAAAACCGGGGGGGCATAGATTTAAGGTGAAGTGCTTGAGATATGAAGGGGGTTTGAGGAAAAACTTTTTTTCACCCAGAGGGTGGTGGAAATTTGGATTTCACTACCTGAAAGGGTGGTGATGGTGGGGGAGGGCCCTTACAACATTCAAGAAGCATTTAGTTGAGCACTTGAAATACCAGAGCTGAAAAATGGGATTAGAGTAGTTAGGTGTTTGGCTGGTGTGGACACGATGGGCACAACGTCCTCCTGCTGTGCTGTAAAACTCTATGACTCTGTTTGTCTTTTAACTGTTCTAGTGGTGTAACTAGTCCCATCTGCTGCAGCACCACATCTATAATATTTGGTGGGTCACCTCGACTGTGGTCAAATGATGACACTGGGACTGGAGGTTTCCTCAGGGCTGCCCACGTGTGGCTTTTGCTACCAAATAAACCTGTTGGACTTTAACCTGGTGTTGTTAAACTTCTTACCATGTTGGGTGGCCCAGGGGCCAACTCAAGGTCACCTATGGTGATGGTTCTGGGATTCACTCAAAATCGTCCATGTTGGATGACCCAGGGGCTGACTTTTTTTTGAGTCGTGGTGGATGGTTCTGAGGCCAGCTCAGGATTGTCCCTGGAGGATGGTCCAGGGGTCAGCTCAGGGTCAGGATTTTCCAGATCTCCTTTAGAAGTCTTTCCAGTTCATCGATGGCTGTGGAGATTCTGTTGAAGTCATCTGGCAAATTTTATCTGAGGCCACACCCTGGTTTGTTTCCATAGAGTGCTTGGTAAAGAGTCATCTTTATAGCCTTGTGGTAACTGCTGTTCATTGCCCACTGAACAAAATGAACACCATAGCTCCACTGTTACACAGCCAGACCATTAGCTTCAGCTTCACATCACCACAGAGCCTTGAAACTGAGGTTGTCTGGGATGCCCATTGACCAACACCCATTCTTCCCAGAGTGTTGCTAGTTTATGGATGACCTGTGCTGTGAACTCCCTTCTGTTATCTGACTGAAGAATATATGGAGCTCTGGTGTCTAGAAATATGAGATGCAGCTTGGCAACCTCAGCTGTTGTCTTGGATTTCAGAGGATGATTGACGTGGAACATGATCAGGTATTCCATGTAATGCAGTATGAAACAATAACTTCCATCCTTCATAGTCTGCATGCCAACTAGGTCTATTAGTCCACGTTCATTCAAGTTGTTGACAGATGGATGTTTCATAGCCATTCTAGCTGCTGTCTCCTGCCTGCAATGCTTCACTATATGTCTCTCACAGAAACTGATGTACTGGCCTAGAAGAGACCATGGGTGTTTGCTTACTTTTCAGAAAGTTTTTACTATCATGGTCAGTTACAATGTGGGTTTGTTGTGTGATGCCTAAGACTGCGTCCTTGATAGCCATGTACTTAGCATTGCTCTTGGTAATCTTGCCCATGCCACAGAGAGATGCAGGGACTTTCTGTCCAGTTTTCCAATGCTTGAGTACAGCAATAACCTTCTGTTCATATTCAGCACACCAGAAAGCAGCACTGCCCTCAATACAGCCATCCATCTTCAGCGTTTGCAGGGGTTGTGCTTGCTTGTGTAGATTTTTGTGCTTATGTAATGGCTCTCGAGGTGCCATCGCATTTTTATCTGGGTACAACAAAGGAAAGGTGAATTTGTTACCAATGAACTGTTAACACTTAACACTTGAAATCAGTGCTCTCTTACTATCCTCTGCTGTAAAGAAAGCAATTTCAGCATCTCTGGGCTCTCCAGATAACTGAAATGCTTCCTCTCGTAAATCTCCTCTTCACCCTTCCCAAGGCCTTGAGCATTCTTCCTAAAGTGTGAAGCCCAGAATTGGACATGAGGCTGGAATTAAAGGCTAGCTAGTGATCTATTAAAGTTGACCATAAATTTAATGCTTATGTCATGGCAGAGGAGGTAAGAAGAGTGCTGGTAGTGGCAGTTAAGAGATCAGAATGTGTAAATGGCAGAACAAAGGTCAACAGTGCGAAAGGACAACCTAAGACAGATAACAGATGGCCCTGGTGGGATGGGGGAGGTGACACAAGGGAAAAAAGTTGGAAAGCTGGATTTTTAAAAAGTGGGAAATTGAAAAATTAATCAATGGAAGAAATTTAAAAATTGATGATTTTAAATTTTTGTGGAGTGAAGGAGTAGTGAATATTTGAATCATATTACTTTTGTATTGGAATCTTTCCAACCTTTTTGTCTAATGTAACATTGTTCATTTTTCTTTTCTTTTTAAATGTTTTTTTAATTAAAGATTCATCAACAAACTCTGAATCTGTTCAGTCACTGCACTCCATGGGCGGCATGGTGGCACAGCAGTTAGCATTGTTGCCTCACACTGCTCGGGTTCCATTCCGGCCTCGGGTCACTGTCTGTGTGGAATTTGCACATTATCCCCATGTTTGCGTGGGTTGCCTCCGGTGCTCTGGGTTCCTCCCACAGTCCGAAGATGTACAGATTAGGTGGATTGGCCATGCTAAATTGCCCCTTAGTGTCAGGGGGACTAGCTAGGGTAAATGCGTGGGGCTATGGGGATGCAGGTGTGATGGGTCGAATGGCCTCCTGCACTGTAGGGATTCTATGATTCCATGGTTTCTTGGGGGGGGGGGGGGGGGGGTTCCACTCTGAGATTTGACTTGTCCAGGGGTAACATCAGCTGGGATTGTAACACATGAGACTATACCGAAATCTAGCTCAAGATGGATCAGGTTAAATAATCTGAGTCCAACGCGAACACCAAGCCCACACCATAAATTTCTTCTTTAGTTATGAAAATTTACATTTCGACTCTTTCACCATCATTAATGCAAAAGATGGACAAATAGGAATAGGAATAGCTCCTTAAATTTGTTACATCATTTAGTGAGGTCAAGGATGCTATGTGTGCCAACTCCACATACTTAGCATCATTCCATATCCCTTAATGCCTTTGGTGAACAAAATGTATCAATCCCAGATTTAACAAGTGAAGAGGGAGCTTATTAGCTTTTAACTCAATATTGTTACAATTACACAGCTCTTGAGGCTTTTCTGTGCCTGGTTGATGCTCTAACTACAGAGCTGAAAAAATGAATTTAAGAGCTTCCATTTCACTGGGGAGGCTTCAGACCAAACCATATCCAATAATCTGCCTTGAAATATTTGCTCATGTTTTGATTGCCTTAACAAATTCCTCCTCAGTAGCTGAGACAATCTCAACATTCTAAACAAATCAACATTCTAAATTGTGTATCAGCTTTAGGGAAGACAATGAGGTGGTGGTAATGGCATTGTACCTATAAACCAAAAGTCCAGGCCAATACCCTGGAGACGCTGGTTTAAATCCCACGATGGGAGCTGAAGGGATTTAAATTCAATTACTTAATAAATTCTGTTGGTTAATAAAAATCTGGATTTGAAAGCCAGTTATCAGCAATGGTGACCATGAAACTGTTGTCACTATTGAAACTGTTGTAAAACTGGTTAACTTCTCTCCTTTAGAGAAGGAAAGCTGCTCTCCTTACATGGTCTGACCCACATGTAGGCCCACAGCAGTGTGGTTGACTATTAACTGCCCTTTGAAATGGCCTGGCAAGGGCAATTAGGGATGGGCAGCAAATGCTGGCTTTACCAATGATGCCCAGATCCCATTAAAGATTTTTTAAAATCCCCTCTCCCAATGTTAATGCGGCCTTTAAAAAAATTCCAGGATCGAAATCTGCATCTTGGCCCTGAACTAATCAGTTCTTCCTTGGGCCATACCCTATCTGTCAGGTTTTGTTGAATTACATCCATTTCTTTTTGAGATATGTTTATAGACAAACTTGTGAAAACATTACAAAAACTAACAATTGATCTAGCATCAACTACCATTGTGGAACCCCTCCCACTTTTTGCAATTAGAAGTATTTGTTAACTTGACTATTGAAAAGCTAGTCTCATAACATTTAGGCTATATCCATTAGTCTGAAACGAGTTTCTCAATTAGGTAATTTCTCTTTCTCTTCCCATCAGTTCTCCTTAATCTCTTAAACTTTGATCAAAGGACCCCATAATTTTCTAAATTCCTGGGCTTGGAACCTTAGTTTGTGTAATCTCTTCTTGTAATTTAACCCTTGGATCCAGGTTAACATTCTGGTAAATTTGCTGCACTCTCTCCAAAGCCAATGCATCCATCCTAAGGAGTGGTATCCAGAACTGTCCAGAGTATTCATGGCATCATCTAACCAGCACATTGTATAGTTGTAACTCAGATTTTATTGCCTTGTACCCTAGTCCTCTAAATATAAAGGCTAATTCAATTTGCCTTTTGGATTATTTTCTGTGCCACTTTGATTGCTGCAGAAAGGCTGAATAGGTTGGGCCTACACCCATTGGAGGTTTGAAGAATGAAAGGTGATATTGAAACACAAGATCCTGAGGGGACCTGATGAGGTGGATACTGGTTCTTTTTGTTGGGGCGATTAGAACTGGGGACACAGTTTAAGGATGAGTGGTCTCCCTTTTAAGATTGAGATGAGATTATTTTTTTTCTGAGCATCATCAGTATGTGGAATTCTCTTCCCCAGAGAAAACTGGGGGCTGGGTCATTACATTTACTCAGGACTGAGTTGGATTTTAGATAAACAAGGGATCCTGGGTTATGTGGACAGACAGAAAAGTGGAGTTTAGACCACAACCAGATCAGCCGTGATATTGAAAGGTGAAGCAGACATGAAGTGTCAATATGTTCCTACATCATTGTACTCCATGTACCTGAACTCCCAGGTCTCTTTGGACCTTCACTTGCTAGTTTTTCACAATCTATCCTTTTTGGTCCAACTTACTTGTGTTGAAACCAATTTGCCATAATTTTGTCCAATCACTTAATCCATTAATATCTGTTCATGGTGTCATGCTCTATTCTAAATTACTTAGGGAGTCCTACCTATCTGTATCCTTGGAAAACTTGGATATATAGCTTTCTACCTGGATACAGAGAATAGCTAAAGCCCCACACAGGTTTCCTAATGGGAAACCATTAGTTATATCCATGGATGAGAAATTTCTGCCTTTAGGCAGAATTCCTACACCTTTGGAAATGTTTTTCAACCTCTGCTCTTCCCTCTCCATAGACCTTTGCTTTGCTTCACCTGCAGAAAATCCAGTACAGGTATACGTCGTCAAGATGAAAATCTCTGATGTAGACTTACCTGACCAAATATTTCCCTTGAGGATGTTTACTCCAATAGAAACCAAGCTGATTGTTTGGGTTTGATTCACTCCCTTAAAATCTAGGATCTGCTAAAAGACAAAACCAGACCAGTCAATAAGAGCAGTGTTTGTAAACTTTGACACAGATTTATGAATAAGTCTTCACAGTCATATTGTGGTGTTAGTATTTACTTCACCTTGCATTATGTTTAGTAACCGCGTTAAATGGCTGAAATGCTGAGGTCATTTTCATTGTTTTGTGGAATTGCATTGGTCCGCAGCCATGATGGTTGGTAATAGAACGTAAGCAAGGGGAAAACTAATTTTTCTACCCAACTGAAGTCCAATAATTCTACCCATTGAAGTGCCAAAGAAGCATTTGCATTTCACTACGGATCATAAAAATGCTGTAATTATGTGATTCTTTGTAAAGATTTTTCAGACTTTTGTCTTTGACCATCCTCATCTTTGGATTTTTGTATGTGAACCCCGAGGGTCTGTGTTCCTGCAACCCTTCTAAAGTTGTATTTAATTTAAGTTGCTTGGGCTCATTTTTCCTTCCAAAATACAACACTTTATAATTCTCTGCATTAAATTTTATTTGCCTCATGGCTGCCAATTTTACCAGTCTTTCTACGTCCCCCTGAAGTCAGGTATTTCTCCATTTTGTCATCTTCAAACTCTGGTTTTATCCCCCCACCATACCCAAGTCCTTGTCATTGATGTATATCAAAAAGAGCAATGATGATCCATGTGGGGAAACCACTGCATACTTCCCTTCAGTCAATGAAACAACTATTCAATGTTACTGTCTATTTATTGTCCACCCTGCCACTACCCTTTCAGTCCCACAGACTCCAAAACTGTACACCAGATCTAGTCCTATTATGAAAATGTGATGAGGGATTGATTGTGAATTTATTTGAGACACATGAAAGTTCTTTTAGCCAGGCTACTAAGAAAGTCTTTGGAATTATATACATCTTTCACAACCACGTGACTCCCCAAATTGCTTTGCAGCTGGTGAAATGTATTTGCTCTTGTAACATAGGGGGACATACCAGATAATTTGCACATGGCAAGGTCTCAAAACATTGGAAATCATGTTTTGTGCTGTTGTTTGAGAGATAAGTACTTGTGATGTGGAGATGCTGGCGTTGGACTGGGTTAAACACAGTAAGAAGTCTCACAACACCAGGTTAAAGTCCAACAAGTTTATTTGGTAGCAAAAGCCACTAGCTTTCGGAGTGCTCGCTGCTCCTTCGTCAGGTGAGTGGGATTTCAGTTCACGAACAGGGCATATAAAGACACAAACTCAATTTACAAAATCCCACTCCCGTGACGAAGGAGCAGTGAGCGCTCCGAGAACTAGTGGCTTTTGCTACCAAATAAGCCTGTTGGACTTTAACCTGGCGTTGTGAGACTTCTTACTAGATAAGTACTTGTCAGGGCATAGAGGTCTATGGTTCTGCACTTTCTCGAATAGTTTTATTTTATATCCACCAAAGACATGTTCCTCGTCTAAAAAGTGGCAGTTCTGACTGCAGTATTCCTTCAGTACTGCATCAAGTGTCAACTTAGATTTTTGTGCTCATGTCTTGGAGTGGGGTTTGAACCTGACTCTTGAGACAGCACTGTTACCACTAAGCTAAAGCTGTCACTAAATGTTACTTTTGCTTTGAAATTCATGATATGAAAGTTGAATTATGGTCAGTGCTATGAAAGCTTTTATTAAATGGCAATATCGAACCCGTTTATGGGCCTGCTTCTCATTAAGAAAATTTAACAAAACACTGTTCTCTAATCTTGTTGGAATATTAATGAGATCATCTCAAGGTTTTATTTGAGAGATGTTGGTCACTATTAGTTTTTCTGTCTCTAAATCCAGTTGTGATAATGTACTGTAGAATTATAAGCACCCCAATCATTGGAATAAAGCGGACTTTACTTGAAAAAAAGGTATCCAACAAAATAAGCATGTGTAGGAGAGATTAATTTTCTTAGTTGACTGGATCAAACTCTTGGAAAAATTTTAAAATATGGATTTGATCCTTAATTGAAACATTTAATGGATTGAGCATAGACCACAGTTTATGGATTACAATAAAATCATATTAATTAAACATTGAATGTGTGTTTTTCCTTTGCAACAGACCTCTTCTCCCAATACATCAAGTGAGAACTCGCCAGTGAGCCCTCCTGATGAACAAGGTCAGGGTGATGCACCTCCTCAACTTGAGGAGGAGGAGCCAGCATTTCCTCACACTGATTTGGCAAAGCTGGATGATATGATTAATAGGTGAGTGCATCTCGACTGAAAAATTAAATAAATTGCTAATTCTTGTCTACGTTATTCTAACTTGCCTTTTTGCTTCCTTTAGACCTCGTTGGGTAGTTCCAGTGTTGCCTAAAGGTGAATTAGAAGTTCTACTAGAAGCTGCTATAGATCTTAGTAAAAAAAGTAAGTTTTGAAATGATATGTATACTGAAGAAATGAGTGACTTGAATTTTAGAATACAAACAGGCCGACTTGTCGCAATATTACAAGAATTGAGGAAATGCCTCAATGTTTTAATCATGTGAGGAAAAATTGAAGATGTTTTTGTTTTGGAGAAATAATGTTATTCGGAGAGCCATCTGTAAGCAACGGTTTACTTTTGGGTTAACTGTTGCTCCTGCCTTTTGGTATTTGATCTAGAATGATGCATTTCCTTGGAAGCTATGAGTTATAATACCTATTTTCAAAGGGAAGATAGAACCTTTCTATTCAAAGTCTTGCATGATGTAGGTGATATCTTCCTAAGAGATTTTTCATTTATCTGGCTCAAAAGCATATCCATGCACTCTTGACCTGGCTTGAGAAAGCTATTATATATTTTGTTTTGCATATAATTGCATGATCTATAAAGCACAGAAATAGGCCATATGGCTCAACTGGCCCTTGCTGGTCTTTATGCTCTGCATTAGTTTCCCCTTAGACACATCTATGCTTGTCACCTTAACTGGGCGCAAGTTCTGTATTTTAACTACTTTGGGCACGAAAGTCTGTCCTGAATTCCCTATTGGACTACCTTAAATGTACCACCCTGAGTTTTGTTCCCCAACACACCAGCTAAAACAGCTTCTCTACTTCTACTCTCTCTCACAAATTTTTTCCAGGTCAATCCGTGATTTAGTGCCATTAACTTTCATGGGCTCAGCAGTCTTCCGGTTCTTGGATACTGATCATGGCACTTGGTGAATTTCCTTGGTCAGTATCAGCTGCATTTATACTTGTGTGGTAGGACTGCAATGAAGAATGATGAATCAGTGTTCAGGCAAACCGATAGCAGCTAGTCAAAGATGAATCCACCAGATGTCTGAACAAAAATTTTTCATTTAGAAGATCTGATATGACGCATCACAGTGGAACAGCTTCTGTAGTAAAACATAATGCCTTATCTTGGATGTGGCATTCTTTCTCACTATTTAATAATATTTGTGATTACTATAAAAGTACTCTGCTCCTTGGCTGCATTAATCGTCATATCAGTTGGAAGGTTTAATTTGAAGCAAGTAATGCTATGCTGAATGTGTTTTTTCCTATTTGGAGAATTCATAAAACCACCCAGTTCATCAAACTTGAAAACTTTCATAAATCCCCATTATCTTGAAAAATAGGTTTTCTGTAAAGTACTGCAGTTGAGGGGGGCGGGGGGGGGGGGGGGGCCTGTTAACTCTCTCCTGCAGGAATATTATGGAAATTATAATGTATGGTAATTACAGCATATAGTTTAATTATAATAAAATTTGTTTCTAAGACATTTAACTATTGTTGGGGAATTGATCATTCAGATGCCCAGTAGTTTTGATAAGATGTATTTTTTTTTTCATTTTCAAGGTCTTGATATTAAAAGTGAAGCATGTCAGCGCTTTTTTCGTGATGGGCTCACAATTTCCTTCACAAAAATTCTAACTGATGAGGCTGTGAGTGGTTGGAAATTTGAGATCCATGTAAGTATTTTGCTTGTGGTATAGTTCACTTTAAATTAATGAAGCTTGTATTTATTTTAGAATGGAGTATCAGGCCCTTTTCATTTCATGCTAAATTAAATGCTAATTAAGTAAATGCTGTCTTTTTAAGCATCTGCAATTGAATTGTCACAAATATTTTCTTCAACTTCACATACACATTCATAACATGGTTTTTTTTTAAAAAGGCAACCCGTACAGCAACTGTCACAGGTTTTCTTTCTCTATTCCCATAAATGTGGCATTCTAAATAAACTTCTTGCTGTGTGGGACAGCATTGTCCACTGTTTATGTTCGCAAAAAATTAGCAGGTTTACTTGGTGGCTTACGAGTTTACAAATGTGAGGCAAAGTATTTTAAGAAGAAAAACAAGGTGTGTGCGGATAAATTTAGGTACCAAAGAATGTGCAGGGACTAATGCAGATATGTAGATTCAAAATTCTTTGGAGATGCAGATAGATAAAGCCTCAAATTATAATTTTGGGTTTAATGAATAGGGACAAACGGCACAAGTACAAATAGATTCCACGCAAGGCAATGTTTGGACCATAGTTAGTCTCATAATGGTTTTGCATGCTGCATGATGGAAAGCATGTTTAAAAACTATTCCCTGGTTCACTAATGTCCTTTTATGGAAGGAAATCTGCTCTCCTTACCTGGTCTGGCCTACATGTGACTCCAGAGCCACAGCAATGTGGTTGACTCTCAACTGCCCTCTAAAATGGCCTAGCAAGCCACTCAGTTTAAGGGCAACTAGGGATGGGCAAAAAATACTTGCCAGCCAGCAATACCCATGTCTCTCAAATGTATAAAAAAAAACTCGTTAAATTCATTGAGTTATATTTATTCTAGATTGAATGCCTAAAAGATTCTTAATGATTTCCTTGGTGATGAAATAGAAAGTCTTTTGATTCCGTTGTTGCAGCTTAATAGGAGGAAGATCAAGGCAGATAGCCTGGATGTTGACCTAATCCAACACTTGAACACCTGTCAGTGAATCATTTCTTGAATTTTGCAGAAAAGTTTTTATCTTGCTGGGTGGGTGAACAGCAGTAAGATTTTTGATTTCCCTAACACATCAGCTGTTGCTAAATTATCAGGCATCTGGTGCTGGATGAACTGAAATTTCCCCCAATTAAATATTGAGAAGAATGCAGCCCATTATTTTTTAGACCTGCTTCAGTCTTGTTTCCTAACAATTGATTCAATCCCCCTCCCTGGCAACAATCTGAGATCGAGCCAGCATGTTTGCAACTTCAGTGTCACATTTGATCCGAAGCCTCTGACTTAATTGTGGCACTACGAAGGTTACCCATCTCCACCTCCATAATACCACCATGCCTTATCTCATCTGCTGCTGAAACCGTCATGCATGCGTTTGTTACCTCTAAACCTGAATGTTCCAACACACACATGGCTGGTCTCCTACTTTCTACCCCCTCCATACACTCTGCTGCCTGTGTCTTAACTTACAAGTCCTATTCCCCCATCACCCATGTGCTCATTGACCTATATTGGCTTCTGGCCAAACCACATCGTGATCTTAAAAATACTAATCAATGTTTTCAAGTCCCTCCATGGCCTTGTCCTGTCTTATCTCTAATTTCCTCCAATCCCACAATTTTAAGATACATGCACTCTAATTTTCAGATGTGTTTGACACTCAAATCCCCTCTGCACTGGCTTAGCAAGCCACTCAGTTCAAGGACAATTGGAATGAGCAACAAATGCTTGCTTTGCCGTGATGTCAAATCCCATGAAAGAATAAAGGGGAAAAAGAACCCCCCTAATATCTGCATTCCTCTGATTCTGGCTTCTTGAGCAACTCTTTCATTATTGCTCCACTATTGGCTCTGGCTTGAGTTACGAAGGGTCCCAGCTTCTGGAATTCCCTTCTTACATCTCTACCACTCTACCTGATCTTTATGGAAAACTGATTCCAATTCTTTATCTCACTCAGTAACTACCTTTAACCCTGTCTCTACTTTCTTTTTGTAGCAGCTTGCTATCCATTCTGCTATTTTCACACGTTCCAACTTTAGTCATGCATCTGCTTTGCGGTACTATACTGAAGGTGTCTTGAGAATTCAAATATGTTAGGTCTGTTGTGTTTGTCTACCCTGGGTACTTGAAGTTTTATACTTATTTTGTTCTATTGCAGCTAAGTATATTGAGGCTGGAAAAGTGGAAAGAACTGTCGAAGATTCTATTTAATCAGTGCACTGTCAAATTAAAAAAGAAATTTGCTGTCCTATTGAAAGCTAGTGCATTCACATTTTGTTCTGTCTGCGATTAAAAATAACACATTTAAGTTGCTGCCAGAATTTTGCATCGCATCATTTGATTATTTTGCACTCTGTTGCAAACTCCTGCAGCGACTTCAAGATTGCATTCATCACTAAAATGAAATAGGAATTAGTGTTACTATTTTGTCTAAACTATTAAGAGTTCCTAACTTTAACCTGCTTGAATTGTTCACATAAACAGAAAAGTAGTTTTCATAGAATCAGATGTCTAATTTAGTGTAACAAATTGTTAAATGATTTGCTATTGGTTTGAAGTCATTCTTCTTTCAGTGGATGCTAATGTATCATAAGAACATAGAAATATTAGCTGAAGGTGACTGCATGGCCTGAATCTGCTCCACGATTCAATAGGATCATGGCTGATCATTGGCCTTAACTTCTCTTTCCTGCCTGCTCCTCATCTCCCTTGATACCCTGAATCCACAAAATCTGTTCATCTTTGCCTTAAGTATATTCACCAAGGAGCATCCACCACTATTTGGGGGTAGAAAATCCCTAAGATTGACCATCCTTTGTAGAAATTTCTTCTTATCTCCGTTCTAGATGTTTGGCTCCTTTTCCTGACAACCTGTCCACATGTTCAAGATTCCCTGCCATGGGAAACACTCCCTGTCGAAACCCTTGCAGAATCTGTATGTTTCAATGAGATTGCCTCTTGTTTTTCTTTAGAGAGTATAGGCCCAATTACTCAGCCACTCGGCATAAGGCAACTCGCTCATCTCAGGAACCAACTTTTGAATCTTTGTTGCACCAAGTCCAATGAAAATGTAACATTCCTCAAATAAGAGAACCAAACTGAACGCAGTGGTCCACTGAACTAACCAAAGACCTGTACAGTTATAGCAAGAATACAAGCCTTGTATTCCGATTTTTCTTGTAATCAAGTTTATTTACCAGCGTCACAAGTAGGCTTACATTAACACTGCAATGAAGTTACTATTAAAATCCTCTAGTTGCCACACTCGGTGCCTGTTCGGGTACACTGAGGGAGAATTTAGCATGGCCAATGCACCTAACCAGCACATCTGTCAGACTGTGGGAGGAAACCAGAGCATCCGGAGAAAATCCACGCAGACACGGGGAGAATGTGCAAATCCACACAGACAGTAACACAAGCTGAGAATTCAACCCAGGTCCCTGGCACTGAGAGGCGGCAGTGCTAGCCACCGTGCCATCTTTAAAATAATAAAGACCAACATTTGCCTTCCTAATTGCTTGTAGAACCTGTAGACTAACATTACGTTCCTTGCATGAATACACCCAACATCAACATTTATGGGTTTCATGTCTTTTATAAAATATTTTGTTTTTCTGTTCTTGCAACCAAAGTGAATAACCTAATACTTCCCCACATTATATCCCATATGCCACTTTGCTGCCCAATCACTAAGCCTGTCTATATGTCTTTGTGGCCTTGTGTGTCCTCCTTGTGACTTATGTTTCCAGTAAGCTTTGTGTTGTCAACAAAGCTAGATACCTATCTCTTCTATCTAATGTAGCACCAAGAGCCTTTTAAGAAGTACATTTTTGAAAACATTTAGTAAAAATGTATTCAATTGCATAATAAAAATGTCACAATATTCACATCTGCTTCAAGGAATTAAAATCTATTTTGCTATTGGTTTATTTCAATTACTTTTACCAAATCCAAACATAATTTAAATTTTCACAACTTCAGTTTGAGAAAAAATAAGCTTGGCGTAAGCATATATTATTTTTTGATCTAGACATGCTGATCTTGAATTGATCAGGCTTGGGCTGACATTTGTGCCATACAAATGCCATACAATGACCATCTCCAACAAGAGAGGATCTAGCCATCATCCCTTGACATTCAGTGGCACAATCATTGCTCAATCCTCCAATATAAACATCCTCAGGGTTACCATTGACCAGAAACTGAACTGGGATAACCATAATAAATTCTGTGACTAAGAGAGCAGGGCAAAGGCTAGGAATTCTGTAGCAATTAACCTCACCAGCTGACTTCCCAAAGCTATCCTCTATCTACAAGGCAAGTGTGATGGAACACACTGTCCTTTGCTGCATGAGTGCAGCTCCAATAACACTCAAGAAGCTTGACATCATTCAGGACAAAGCAGCCCACTTGACTGTTGTCCCTTCCTCAAACATTCAATCCTCCTACTACCGATGATGCACTGCAGAAACTCACCCAGGCTCCTTGGGCAGCACCGTCCAAACCCATGATCACTGCCATCTAGAAGGACCAAGACAGCATATACCTGGGAACTTGACCACCAGGAGATTTCCCCTCAAAGTCGCTCACCATCCTGACGTGGAAATATATTGCTGTTCCTTCACTGTCACTGGGTCCAAATCCTGGAATTCCCTCACTAACAACACTCTGGGTGTACCTACACCTCTGGGACTGAAGCCGTTCAAGAAGGCAGCTTACCACCACCACCTCAAGGGCGATTAGCGATGGGCGATTAGCGATGAGCAATAAATGTTTGTCTAGCCAGTGATGCCCACATCCTGTAAATTGGATAAAATATATAGACAGGCCTAGAATAGAATTTAAGGCAAAATAAATTCTCATTCTCACTCCATCCCAGCTCTGCTATTAATTCTTAAATCAAATGCTACCCCACACATGATGCCACATGAATCTGGATGTATCCATCCTCACCAATAAAGATCACACCAGAGGATGATGTGCACCCCGAATAGTAGCCCCCTCATCTTGTTTGTGAAGTTGATGGGAAAAGCTATGGGTCTGAAAAACAATGTTGGAGTGGAGGAATGCCAAAATCTATTGGCTCCAGTTTGCTTTATTAAAAAGCTTCTTGTGATCAGCAATAATATACTTGCCAGTATTTCAACACGAGTGCCTGAATGGATTAGTTTCATCAGTTCTTTTCAATTACTTGGAGAAGCATACAAAAAGAATTGTACACTGGGTTTTAAAATTTATCTTTATTTCTCCAACAACATATACCATTATTGCATTGAGAACAGTAATACTGTTTATGTGCTTTCAATCTGTAGCGGAGGATGGGGCATTGTTCTGAAGTAATTTGTGATATTAGTAGATGTGCTTCTGTGATCCTTCTGGTTTTTGCATGTCTAATTATTTGTACTATTACATCTTTTAGCTCATCTTGCTCAAAAAGTGTGACTTGATTTTTAAGTGAGGCTAGCATTAACACGACCCGCAGGCACTTCACTTGTAAGAGGATTAGTTGTGAAAATTTTCCTGCTTTTCCCTGCAGACAAAAACTATGCAGTCCTGAATTGGAACCAAGATCAAAACCTTACTTTGGGGCTTGTTCTCAATCTGGGGCTGGTATGGATACTTGTCATGGAAATAGAGAAGATAGGAGCAGGAGGAGGCCATTTGGCCCTTTCGAGCCTTCTCCGCAGTTCATTACGATCATGGCTGAACATCCAACTCAATAGCCTATATCAGTATGAAGTAGGAGCCAGGCTGAGCAGCTAAATACTTAATGGCTCAATTTCAGCAATAATACTGTGGACTTTAAACAAAGCGAATTGATAGCAGAGTACATTGGCCAAATTGGGCTGCATCTTATTATTAATGGAATATTTTCCACCAGTGTTTTATGTTGCCCAGACTGAATTTCAGTATATCTGACCAGAGTTGGAATTGAATTACCTTTTCACTGATATAATCCATCATGAAGTGTGTTGTTTTGAATACTTTATTTGCTGAAAGTATAACTAATATTTTTTCTTCCCTTTTTAAGAGATGTATTATAAATAATACTCATCGCCTCATAGAACTGTGTGTGGCCAAGCTGTCCCAGGATTGGTTTCCCCTTCTTGAACTCCTTGCTATGGCCTTAAGTCCTCATTGCAAATTTCATATCTACAATGGTACACGCCCCTCCGAGACTGTTCCTGCAGGAGTCCAGCTGGCTGAAGATGAACTCTTTGCTCGACCACCTGACCCACGCTCGCCAAAGGTTTGGAGAATGTCATTTTTGCAGTGCTTAATGGACTTCACGATTGTAAATTAATGGGCAATTGTTGCAATTGATTGAGTTTTAATATAATTGTGTACTTGGTTATAACTGTGCACCTCAGAACTATAATGTTGGATTAATTTGTGCCATTTACTTTGGTCCTAGTGTACAATCTTGATTTATTCACTTATTTTACTGTTAATCTGAATTATTATACTGAACAAGTGAAATTTTAAAGATCAAATAAACATTCAGTCTCGTTCCCTGGGAGACTCTGCAGGTTTATCCACTGAACAGCTGAGCCCAAATATTTCAGATTTGATCTTGGATCTCTGCTGAATTAGCTTTTTAAAGCAGCAACTGGAATTCTAAAGTTCACCTGAGTGCCTATGGGTTATAGAGGAAACAATTCTGCAGGATTCCCAATCCTATTAATTTATAGTTCCAGCTGGTGCTTTGTGTCTGTGGACATTGAATTCAGGGCAGGAAAGGCTTAGCTGTTACTTCCTTTTGAACTACTGTCCTAATCAGAGCTTTGCACAGGATTGTGCCTATGTCTGATGCAAAGCAATTATAATGTGGAACCATACCTCGTGGAGAGGGTAGGAAAGGTGTTAAGGACAAAAACAATGAGAAATTGGTTAATACAGTTTATTAGCATGCTGGTTGGATGTCAACAAGCTAATTCTCTGAGCTAGTCAGCTCCCCTGCCCACCGCCCACACACACACACACACACACACACACACACACACACAGTATATCCTTACTCGCAGCATTTGGGCCTTAAAGGTTCCCAATCGGTGTCGGCCTGACACAAATTGTTAATTCGGCTTTCACAGCTCCAGAGTTAGTGATCCAGGAAGTTGATAGTTAATATACTATGAATGCACTTGAGGGGTTGGAGTGAAAGCACGTTAATGCTAAGTAAACTGCTGGCCAATGGTATTTCACTTGGTGGTCAGTGTGGAAATATCCCTCACCTCGTTTATCCAAAAAAACAAGAAAATGTCTTCAGTTGATTTTGACGTTAACTCTAATATTTTCATCTAATTAAGTTGAGAAATTGGTCAGCATTTCTTTGAAGAGGGATTGCTTTGAACAAAATGCTTTCACTCGAGTCAAACTTGAAAGTACAAGAGTTGACAAGTATTGCGCTTCTATAACAACTTGATCACAGTGACAGAGGATCAAGTCATTTACTCTTGTCTTCATAAATCAGGAATTGGTACTGCATTTTTGAAGTTTGATCTAATAGTACAAGTTATAGAAAGACAAGCTTTCAGTGATTTCTCAACTGCCAAAACCCTGTTACTATGGAGTTTAAATGTATATAGATAACTTGGATTTCAACTTCTAACTTCTCTATAGGGTTGGCTTGTGGATCTTATCAACAAGTTTGGGACATTGAATGGATTTCAGATTCTACATGATCGATTTGTCAGTGGTTCTGCATTAAATGTTCAGATAATTGCAGCACTAATCAAGTAAGCAGATTTTTTTGATGTTTTAATATGTAAATTTGTGAAGGATTGTTGGCGAAGTGTTCTGTACTTTATCCATGCCAAACAACGATGGGAAGAATCAGATATGTATAATGAGGACAAATTAAATGTCTGATTCAGATGATAACTTGAAGTGGAAGAGTTGCTCATGAGGGAAGCATGCTTTAGCATTACTAACAAATTAAAAGATTTTTACTATCTAGTGCAGAATTCATGATATCAAAGGGTTCAGTAGGCAGCAAAAATGCTAAGTCCTTTTTTTGATGAAGAATCTTAAGATGCAGCAATAACATCCCTTGTAAACTCTCTCTTAATTGCAAACAGCATTTCTAGTACTTCGATCATAATGAAGAATGCTAACAAGGGGACTAATCTGTTATTAAATATGGAATTTGTCAATACGAAGAGAATTCTCAAGCCATCCGTCTTGCCTTGGACTGTACTCTGTCCATATAAGCAAAAATGGGATGATCTGTAGGTCAGAGAAAAAAATGGGTGGAGATTGTAAAGTTTCGATTGGCCATCAGTTGAAATTTGGCTTTCTATAAGATAAAATTATGAGTTGCTACTCCAAATCATTGAGATGTATGGGACATCGCATCTGTTTTGAAGTGCTGAGAACACAATTTAAACTTTCAAGAGCTGGACCACCCTTTCAGAACACTAGAAACCCAAACCATCCAGCTACATGCCTCAATGCTTAATGACCTCAAAACCAACTCCTAAACAAAAATCTTTATTGCCAATACTTTTGCACCCAGGGCCTATCTTTGCTGCTGCACCAATTCTTTTATAGCAATCTTGTTCCAGTAGTCCACATCGAAAATGCTCTTTTCTGTAACATCCAATTTCCAATTTCAGGACTCCAGTGATCACCCTGTCCCACAACAGCCTCATTTTGCTGTTTGATATTCTTGAAACCCCTACCCAGTTCTTGTAGCCCCTCCCAGTCTTTCAACATCCACTGCATTTACTCCTCGGTGCATTTAAGCCACCCATACACCATTGCCACATCCCCAGGACAAACTTTTGTATTTTCATGCAATTGCAGGAGCACTCTTAGAACTGCAACTGCATTCATAACTAGCATTCCTTTCCTATTACATCGCATCTAATATTCCCACACACTGGGATTCCCCTACATTACCAAATCAGGTTTTGCTGCTCCCTATTTTCACAGATCCTTCCCCACTCCAAGGTGTTGCTGCATATCTAAAGTTTATAGATTAAATGAATGTGCAAGTAAATCACTGTTTTACTGTTACTGCCATTATTGTACAATACAATCCCAAATGAGTTGCTGAAACTCATAATACTGTATAATGAGTCAGTTTATTTCACTCATCATAAATCACTGGTCTTGAGTATATTGAATGTTAAATGGATTCAGCAGCAGATACTCTGAAATGCATTTTTTAATTATAAAATTTCTATTCAAAGTAATGCAACTATTACAATGAGTAATACTTGATGTGTGTCTGTAATCTAAAGCCTATCATTAGATATTGTTTCTAAAAGCTTTCCCACCATTGAAGTTAAACTGACTTGTAGTTGCTGGGTTTATCCTTATAACCTTTTTGAGCACATAAATACCATTTGCAATTCTTTAGTCCTCTGCACTGCCCTAAAATTGCACAATTGTGGCAGTACCTCTAAATTTCTGCCCTTGCTTCCCTCGCCTCAGCATGCTTGGATGTGTCCCACCTCGCCCTGGTGACTTATCAACTTAACTCCAGACAGCCTTTCTAAAACCTCTTTGATCAATTTTTAACGCATTTGGTATCTCAATTACCTCCTCCTTCTTTGTAATTTCGGCAGTTGCAAAGTACTCATTTAGCACCTCAGCCATGCGTTTTGCCTTCATCCCCTTTTTTGAACACTACTTGGCTCCACCCCTCATCTTTCCACCTATGACTCATACGGTGGTAGAAAATCTTTGGTTTTTCCCTTTTATTTTCAGTCGCATATCATACTCAAACCTCTCATTTCCTTTTTCACTTCCCATCTGAAATTTCTATAGTATTAATTCAGAAAATAAAGGATCAGTAATATATATCACAAATAAAGTCTCATATGTTTGCAAGGTCTAAGTGGCTTACGATAGAGTAGTTGAAAGTTTTTGTAGCTGTGCTTGCATGAATGGGAAACCAAATGATCATGAATTCAACTTTTCAAGGTTTTGGTCCAGGGTTAAATTAACTAAAGACTGCAAGCTCTCTGGCACATGGAAATACAAAGAAAAAAGTAATAACACAGTGGATAGCACTGCTGCCTCAAAGCACTAGGGATCCGGGTTCAATTGTTGGACTTATGTGACTGCCTGGGTTTCCTCTGGGTACTCCGGTTTCCTCCCACAGTCAAAAGGCATGCAGGTTAGGTTAATTGACCATGATAAACTGCCCCTTAGTGTCCCAATATGTGTAAGGGGAATGGCAGGGTAAATACATGGGGTTGTGGGGATAGGGCTTGGGTAAGATGCTCTGTCAGAGTTGGTGCAGACTTGATGGGCTGAATGGCCTCCTGCACTGTAGGATTCTATGGTTCTAGTATTAGTAGCCCACTGAACCACTAAGAAACTAAGATGCCACAAACCTTTTTTCATAATTGCTACACTCAATGTTTTTAATTTTAAAACAGTGTCTTTGTCATATTTCTAGTCTGTGTTTTCCTTGGGAACTACAACTAAATTTGAAGGGCTCATAGTAATCAGGAGAGTGGTTTGGGAGTGACCCTTTATGTTAGGATGATTGTTATCTTTTGTCAGCTGGCTTATAAAGGACGACCAGAGTGATTTATAATGTTTTTTTCTCCAGTGTAACGAGGAGATAACTCTGAGTGGTTACTTAATTAAACTGGAAAAATGTTTAGGTGTTGACCTGAGACCATGAGCTTTTCAACATTCACATGTTTATTTCTAAATGCCATAATCAAGGTATAAACTAATCAGAAACCTTAGAGAACGTACTTAGTAAAAAAAGGGACTAATTTGTAAGTATGACCTAGCAAATCTCAACTTTAGCAGTGTATTTAGTCCTGTTTAAGGGCCAATGTTTTTCTGTAAAATCCTTGATACAATTGGCATGGATATGATGGGCTGAGTGGCCTCCTCTTGTACTGTTAATGACTGACATGAATATTTTTGTGTCTTTGACTATACTTCAATTTTTCAAATCCTTTTATGAACTCTGAAACTCCCCTATACAGTCTTCAGAAGAGTACTTTCTCAAGACTTGTCAATTTACTCATGCATCTCGCTTCCCAACATGTAACAACAGTCCTTTGAATTTTTTTCTCTTGCTGCAATTTCCATATTTGTGTGACTTCAGTTTGAAATTCTGCACATACTATCTGCATTTCTGTTCACTGCTGTTTTGTAGTCACTACCTGAAGGTGCCAAATGCTTTGTTTTCATAGTAACTATATTGCATGACTTACTCTTCGTCTTGTAACTGAACACAACCCTGTCAGCACAATTAAGCAGCTAGTACATGCTCATTGTGTTGGAGGAAACCGCACAGTGAGTTTGTGTCTTTCCTAATTCATAGCTGCAGTTTTTTTCCCTCAACATAATATAAAACTTCCTGCATCCCTTAATTCAGTATTTAAAAGCTGACATCAATGAGGGTAGCAAGCTTTTTAGGAAATTACATGTATGAATGTCATTGAAAATATTTGACAGGTTTGCATATTCTTGTGCTCTTCATATCTTTGCATTGACTAGTGAACTTCATTTGTTCATCCTGCATATAACTTCAGTTATTTTGTGCTGGATGTTAGTGCAGATAGCTTCCAAAGCAACTCAAAATTGGTGACTTTTCCCCCTTCAGTTGTGCATGCTTTCAGTTTCCTTGCTCAGCTGATTAATTTGAGTCATCCCTGCTTAATGCATTTCAGAGCGCTCAGCTCAACAATTTGTATCTCGGTGTTGCTTTCAATCTGACATGCAATCAGTCTGATGCGTACAATGGGATTAGAGTTTTGCATAACACAGTTGAGATAATTCAGCCTAATGTCGTTGATATAATGATCTTAACAAATTAAGACATAATATTTTAATGCTTCTTTACTGTCAAAGGGATACAAGCATCCAAATCGCCAAAGAAAACCATAAAAGTGTATATTTTGCAGGGTGATTAATATCTGGAACAGTCATCTAGGTAGGATTGTACATTAAAATACTTCAGAATAACTCCTGTGGGATGTTGTGATGAGGGAGGTGGTGTGAATTGGGAGGGGGTTATCATTAGGTTTCTCAGGAATGTTGAGTAAAGCCAGCCTTGTTTTTTTTCCATTGGTTTGTGATCTCATGACAGGTTGATTCTTTTTAAAGTGCTGGTGCTCACCTTGGGATAGTTGTGGATGAATTGTAGATCTATGACAGTATCAGTGTGAGTTGACTTTCAATGGCAAGCCAAGTTGGCACAAAATGCTGAGTAAGAATCAAATATGGGCAGACATAGAACAGTACAGTACAGCACAGTACAGGCCCTTCGCCCTCAATGTTGTGCCGAGCTTTGTCCGAAACCAAGGTCAAGCTATCCCACTCCCTATCATTTTGGTGTGCCTCATGTGTGCCTCTATCCAATAACCGCTTGAAAATTCCTAAAGTGACCGACTCCACTGTCAAAGCAGGCAGTCTATTCCACACCCCAACCACTCTGTGCAAAGAACCTTCCTCGGACATCCTTCCTGTATCTCCCACCAAGAACCTTATAGTTATGCCCCCTAGTAATAGCTACATCCACCCGAGGAAATAGTCTCTGAACATCCACTCTATCTATCCCCCCTCATCATCTTATAAACCTCTATTAAGTCGCCTCTCATTCTCCTCCACTCTAAAAGAGAAAAGCCCTAGCTCCCTCAACCTTTCCTCATAAGACCTACCCTCCAAACCAGGCAGCATCCTGTTAAATCTCCTCTGCACTCTCTCCAATGCTTCCACATCCTCCTTATAGTGAGGTGACCAGAACTGCACACACTATTTCAAATGTGGTCTCACCAAGGTCCTGTACAGTTGCAGCATAACCCCACGGCTCTTAAACTCCAACCCCCTGTTAATAAACACTAATACACTATAGGCCATCTTCACGGCTCTATCCACTTGAGTGGCAACCTTCAGAGATCTGTGGATATGAACCCCAAGATCTCTCTGTTCCTCCATATTCCTCAGAACCCTGCCGTTGACCCTGTAATCTGCATTCAAATTTGTCCTACCAAAATGAATCACCTCGCACTTATCAGTGTTAAACTCCATCTGCCATTTTTTGGCCCAGCTCTGCATCCTATCAATGTCTCTTTGCAGCCTACAACAGCCCTCCACCTCATCCGCTACTCCTCCAATCTTGGTGTCATCAGCAAATTTACTGACCCACCCTTCAGCCCCCTCCTTCAAGTCATTGATAAAAATCACAAAGAGCAGAGGACCCAGCACTGATCCCTGTGGTACACCACTGGTAACTGGTCTCCAGTCTGAAAATGTTCCATCCACCACCACCCTCTGTCTTCTATGCGATATGATGTGGAGATGCCGGCGTTGGACTGGGGTAAACACAGTAAGAAGTTTAACAACACCTGGTGTTGTTAAGCTTCTTTCTATGAGATAGCCAATTACTTATCCAATCAGCCAAATCTCCCTCTATCCCACACCTCCTTACTTTCTTCATGAGCCGACCATGGGGAACCTTATCAAACGCAATCCATGTATATGACATCAACTGCTCTATCTTCATCTACACACCTAGTTACCTCAAAGAATTCAATCAAATTTGTGAGGCAAGACTTACCCTTCACGAATCCATGTTGACTATCCTGGATTAAGCTGCATCTTTTCAAATGGTCATAAATCCTAACCCTCAGGACCTTTTCCATTAATTTACTGACCACCAAAGTAAGACTAACTGGTCCTTAAAAATTGTTCTTGAGTCGGTTGGTACGTGACCTCAGATTTTTGTATCTTTTTCCCAATGGAAGAAGGTAGAAGAGAGAATGTCCAGGCTGTGTGGGGTCCTTAATTATGCTGGCTGCTTTACCGAGGCAGCAGGAGGTGTAGACAGAGTCAATGGATGGGAGGTTGGTTTGATAAATGTCAGGATTGGCTACCAGTTACCTCCGCAATATTGAAAGCAGAGTAAATTTTGGATTTTATATTCCATCTGCATTCTACCCATGTTTGTTTCCCCCTCTTAAGTATGTTTTTTTATTTGGGTGATCGATTTAAGTCAATTTACTTCTTGTCTGCCTGCATAAAGTTGTTTAAAACTGCATCTGTCTTGTTGTTTCAAGAGCTTTTCTCAGTTACTAGATTTCGAGTCTGTTGCAGTTGAATTGTTTTGTCTGGCAAACTACAGCAGACTATATAACCACCTTGAAATCTGAGATTTTCTAGCCATGAGAAAATGTAGTTCACGTGTGACTTTGAATGCTTCTAAAAATTATACCAACTTGAACACACTTTCTCCTATATTGGTACACTTATTCTCCATTATATCACTTGTTCCCTTGTGATATTTCAAGTTTAAATGATGTTTACAGGGAAATGCCTGAGACTTTTCAAGGGAGTAGATGCTTGTGATAAAACATGATGCAATAAAGCACTTTACAATTGGAATTGTTTTTTCTTCTTGTGGATTTGTCCTTTTTTAATCAGAAAGGAATGAGGCAAAGTTCTTCTATCCATCTCCACATCCTCATAATGTAACATTGTTATTTTGGTCCCAACAGACATACCCTGCTAATCCCCCTAACCCACACATCTTATTGGCAATACATGTTGATGAACAATTGTGGGTGGCAGTTTAGTTGTATTCTTGGATGGGCAAATAAAGGAAGCTAGATACTATTTTACAGGACGACTTTTAAAATTCAGATTTGACCTGAGCTAGAGAAATTGGAGAACCATACATCTTTGGACTGGGAGGAAACCGCAGCACCCAGAGGAAACCCACGCAGACACTGGGAGAACATGCAAACTCCACACAGTCATTGAAGGCCAGAATTGAACCCGGGTCCCCGGTGCTGTGACGCAGTAGTAGCAACCACCATGCTGCCTGATGGTGCAGAAGGAGGCCATCTGGCCCCTCGGGTCTCCACCAACTCTCCAAAAGAGCACCCCACCCATGCCCTTCTAGAAGTCTAGGAGCTTCTTCCCTCAGCTACACAACGAGACCGTGGCAGCTTAAGAAATTTTAAACAGGAAAATAACTTGCGTTGCGTCTCTCATTGGTAGCTGTAGTTTCATAACTGTTTACAAACCCCACAAAAATAATTGAATATTAAGGGAGTCGATTGTATTGTTGGTCCTCATCAGCATCCAGCATGTGTGAAATTTGTTTGTAGAATTTTCTCAAGATTAAGCATCTTCATGCTTAGGTCTCTGCTCATCTGAGCCTCTAAAGCCAAACAATGATTTACTAGGGCCCAAATGCACTGAGACAGTTGCTAATGTATTATTACCCATCTGGCTTAGGTGAGAAATGTTTTGGCAAACACCAGTGGAATGCAACTTCATATGTCAAATCTTCATATGACATTCTAATTTCAAGGAGATATTAACTCTTGTTTTGAACAAACCTGAAGACTATTGCCCATTAATTTAAAGCTGAAGGTTTTGGAAGTTCCAATCTCTGTACTGATTGTTTGGCGTTTGAACACAATTATTTGTCACAAAATTTGTATCCCATTTCAAGAAATTATGTTCAATGTGTAACTGCACAGCACTTAAGAGTTTGCACAAGTTGGATGTTGTACGATGTCAACTATTCAAACAAAAGAAATATGTGCAGTTGAATTGGTGCTCTTTCCACTTCCTGTATCAGCGTGAATAGCTTTGGGAGGAACAGCATCTGAGACCGCTGTGTGGAGTAACTTGCAGATAAAACACTATTATTTTTATCTGATGGATCAAGCTGAGAGCACTTGTTGCTAGTCTCAGTAGTTAACTCTTTATACCCACCATCAATATTCTGCTAATTTGCCATAATTCTGTTTGTGTGGATATTTAATGTCAGTTACCTCCTTAGAATGTGCCTTATTTTGAATATAGTTTACCCGTAGTGTACAAAAATACTCATCTCCTCATTTTTGGTTCTTATTTTGATTTGATACAATTTGGCACTTATTTTCTCATCTCCAGGTTGAGTTTATTTGGTTTTACTTTCCAGTCAGAAATTGAAATGTAGTTCAGAGTGAGTCTTTCGTACACAGTAGAATAGAGAAAGCTAGCAAGCAGAGATCATCTCTTTATTCCTGATTCATGAAGGAATTGGGCCTCATTAATTCAGCTATATCACTGGATCTTGACTTAAACTAATCTTAGCTAACATTGCTGAAACTTTGCTGATTTAGTTACTTATTACTGGTGAATTTGACTTCTATGATATACAAAATTGCTTGAAGCTTTTTGATTTTAGGGTTTTCATTTTGCATAAAGGCATTTATTTAATAGAAGCATAGAATGGTGATAACTTAAATGCTAATATATATATTTTTTATGCTCTACAGACCTTTTGGACAGTGTTATGAATTTCTTACCTTACATACAGTGAAGAAATACTTCCTTCCAATAATAGAAATGGTTCCGCAGTTTCTAGAAAATCTAACAGATGAGGAGCTAAAAAAAGAAGCGAAGAACGAAGCCAAAAATGATGCGTTATCTATGATAATTAAATCACTGAAAAACTTAGCTTCACGGGTCCCTGGGCAGGAGGAAACGGTCAAAAATTTAGAAATATTTAGGTTAAAAATGATACTAAGGTAATTATGCCCTACCATTTTTTTTTTTGATTTTTATTGAAGTTGGTTGTGGTTCTTTATCATTATTTAACTTTATTATTTATAGGTTGTTACAAATTTCATCTTTTAATGGAAAAATGAATGCACTAAATGAAGTTAACAAGGTGATTTCCAGTGTCTCTTATTATACGCATCGCCATGGCAGTCCTGAAGAAGAAGAATGGTTGACAGCGGAGAGAATGGCAGTAAGTTGTAAATTTCCTGTAAGGAAATATATAATTTTATGTATGAATTTTGCAGTGGGATCTTGAATGTCTTATCAGATCAATTAACTGTAAGCATATTGTGTGCTATGTTTGATTTAAGTATTAATTTCTGGAAGTGATAGAAATTTCTTCTAACATTTAGTATTTGTCTCAAATGTCCAGACAGCAGAGCAATATTAACTTAAAATAATAGTGGGCATATGGATTGGTAAATTGGAGATAAATGTAATAAACTGTAGAATACAGCTTATTTTTTTATCACTATTTAATGAATTAAACCCTGCCTTTGCTTTTCCACATTCTGCTGGTACTTTGTCCATGTCAGTGTTCAAAAGCACCTCAACGTGCACCTTTTAACAAGTGTTGCATATGTATTCTCTGCTGCAATTTTGTCTGGGTGATGAGCGATCTTTTTCAGTGTTCAGATTTGTTGAAATCTTGAAAATGTTCATCAGTGTTCCTGATATTTTCAGTTTAGAAAAGCAAATTTTCATACTCTGAAAAATCTCAATTTTAGAAATATTGTCCTTGTTGTTAATATGTTTGAAAGAATGTTACTTGATTTTTATGTTCCTTTACTATTTGTAGGAGTGGATTCAACAAAATAACATCCTGTCAATTGTGTTGCGTGACAGTCTACATCAACCACAATATGTTGAAAAACTAGAGAAGATACTTCGCTTTGTTATCAAAGAAAAAGCACTCACCCTCCAAGATCTTGACAACATTTGGGCAGCACAGGTGAGGAAATAAATAGCATTCAATCAGTTTATCTTGTGCTCTGCTGTTTACATTTGTGCAAAAATGCACTAGATTCATTGAAGAAATTTAAAATGATTTGCACTTTCAGATGGTTAAACTTAGATTTTAGTGCAAAGAATAATTGAACAAACTTAGTTTTGAAAAGAGAAATGCATTGCCAAACATTTTCCCCAAATGCTTATTTATTTTGGTACTTGTACATATTAACAATGTTACTGTTGTGAAACTTGACAAGTGGTTCAAACATTTGCATTGTCTTGAATACGTAGTGATCCTATCCTGACATCTCTTCTATTGGCTTGGTGTCTGATTGCACTCATGAACCACATTCGGACATTTGTCTATATTAAATGCACAATATAAATGCAGTTGCTGTTGTAATTTGATTTTTCAGATTCGAGATAGTATATGGTGTTTCTTTGGAATCAAAGTGGTTTCAATGTCACGTCTGGCAGTGGAAATTTGAAAGCCCTATAGATCCAATATTTGGAAGTAGGCTCATCAACAGTATTCCAAGGACCTCTTAAGTCTTGTTTTGCCAAAGATCCTGGAAGGATTGATTTACTATTCGTGGTTAGGTTTCTTCCCGGAAGGTTCTTGATGACTTTTAAAGCTAATGTTGCAAAAATCAGTAGGAGTGGATAAGATGTACTGTTTCAGATGGTTAATCAGTGGTAGTAACTTTGAAATCCTGTTATCAAGTAGCAATGCCTAAACCTTGACTTTACAAACCTATAGATAAAGCTTTGGATTAAAAACAGGAAATGTTGAAAAAAACTCAGCAGGCCTGGCAGCATTTGTGGAGACAGAAAGAGAGTTAAGGTTTCGAATTCCATATGATTCTTGTTTGGAACTGGAGTGGGGTAGGAATGTGATGCGTTTTATTGTTGAAAAAGGGCAAGGGGGAGATGCAGGAATAGGTTAGAGGGCAGGAGAAATTACATGACCAAAGGTGTCACCGAATACAAGACAAAATGGTTGTGTTAAATTCTAAAGCTTTGGTCCAGAGTAATTGTTATATCAGAATAAAAGTTGGCCCTGTCTGATAGAAAAATGATGTGGAGACTTCTTCACCGCACAGGACCTTCAACCGATGCTATACACTAGATACATCGATGACATTTTCTTCCTTTGGAGTCATGGTGAGCAATCACTGAAACAACTATATGATGACATCAACAAGTTCCATCCCACCATCAGACTCACCATGGACTACTCTCCGGAATCGGTTGCATTCTTGGACACACGCATCTCCATTAAGGACGGTCACTTCAGCACCTCAGTGTACCGCAAACCCACGGATAACCTCATGATGCTCCACTTCTCCAGCTTCCACCCTAAACACGTAAAAGAAGCCATCCCCTACGGACAAGCCCTCCGAATACACAGGATCTGCTCGGATGAGGAGGATCGCCACAGACACCTCCAGACGCTGAAAGATGCCCTCATAAGAACAGGATATGGCGCTCGACTCATTGATCAACAGTTCCGACGCGCCACAGTGAAAAACCGCACCGACCTCCTCAGAAGACAAACACGGGACACGGTGGACAGAGTACCCTTCGTTGTCCAGTACTTCCCCTGAGCGGAGAAGCTACGGCATCTCCTCCGGAGCCTTCAACATGTCATTGATGAAGACGAACATCTCGCCAAGGCCATCCCCACACCCCCACTTCTTGCCTTCAAACAACCACGCAACCTCAAACAGACCATTGTCCGCAGCAAACTACCCAGCCTTCAGGAGAACAGTGACCATGACACCACACAACCCTGCCACAGCAACCTCTGCAAGACGTGCCGGATCATCGACACGGGTGCCATCATCTCACGTGAGAACACCATCTACCAGGTACACGGTACATACTCTTGCAACTCGGCCAACGTTGTCTACCTGATACGCTGCAGGAAAGGATGTCCCGAGGCATGGTACATTGGGGAAACCATGCAGACGCTACGACAACGGATGAATGAACACCGCTCGACAATCACCAGGCAAGACTGTTCTCTTCCTGTGGGGGAGCACTTCAGCAGTCACGGGCATTCAGCCTTGGATCTTCAGGTAAGCGTTCTCCAAGGCGGCCTTCACGACACACGACAGCGCAGAGTCGCTGAGCAGAAACTGATAGCCAAGTTCCGCACACATGAGGACGGCCTAAACCGGGATGTTGGATTTATGTCTCATTATCAGTAACCCCCACAGTTTGCCTCCTGATCTTACTAGCTGTTCTGTCTGGAGACAATACACATCTCTTTAACCTGTGTTTAATGTTCCCTCCACCCACATTATCTGTACCTTTAAGACCTGGCTGGCTGTAGAGATTTGCATTCGAATTAGTATTCTGTAACTTGATGTTGTGTCTCTGTGCACTGTTGGAGAACAGATTTTCACTCCATCTGACGAAGGGGCAGCGCTCCGAAAGCTTATGGTATTTGCTACCAAATAAACCTGTTGGACTTTAACCTGGTGTTGTGAGACTTCTTACTGTGATAGAAAAATAGCAGAATGTGTTAGTCACAGAGAATGTGTCTGTGCTGTCAGAAAGCAAAAACATGAGAAAAGGATGTGGAAGAGCGGGAGCCCGCGGTTGGAGGAACTGGAGCAGTGAGCATGGGAGAGGCAAAAATCTGTACAGTGAGAATAACATAAGACACAAAATCTGTCATTGGAGCCGCCGCCGCGCGCCCCCCCCCCCCTCCCCCATAGTATATCACCGAACTGCATGCTGTTTTTGAATAGGACTCTGCAATCCTTCGTGTCCAGGTGAGAGGAATGACTCATCTGAAAGACAGCACCTCTGACCATGCAATATTTTTTCAGTTCCACACTAGTTAGTTCACACTGAGCTCAAGACTCCAGAATGGGGTTTGAACTCTCATCCAAGTCATATCACCACAGTGAAGGCAGATGTTAGGTTTAGCTGAGCTTAGTGTAAAATTTAGCTGTTCCAGCTAAAGTTCAGCTTTGTGATGATCAAATATGTTACAACCATGTTTAGTAATTTTTAAATTTCTGTATATCGTACAATCCTCCAAGTCCTGGCCAAGTTTTCTAGAGGGGAAAATGCATTTTGTCATGAATTGGGCTATTTTTTAAAAACGTTGTTCCACCAGAATTCTGTACCTTAATGTGTGTTGTCTGTTGCTGTGTTTTTTATTTGTAGGCTGGTAAACATGAGGCAATTGTGAAGAATGTCCACGATCTTCTTGCAAAATTGGCTTGGGATTTTTCCCCTGAACAGCTTGACCACCTTTTTGATTGCTTTAAGGTAGATCCTCATTAAACTTAAATAAATTGATAGACAGAATGAAACATATATTCATTTACTTCTCACAATTTTAACTTCAAGGCAAGTTGGACTAATGCAAGTAAAAAGCAACGTGAAAAGCTACTAGAGTTAATCCGTCGCCTTGCTGAGGATGACAAAGATGGTGTGATGGCACATAAGGTGTTAAACCTCCTGTGGAATTTAGCACATAGTGATGACGTACCAGTTGACATCATGGACCAGGCTTTAAGCGCGCACATCAAAATCCTGGATTATAGCTGCTCTCAGGTAAGAGCTGCATTTTATCAAAGGATATACAGATTCAATGGTTTACATTCTTTTGATAAGGATTACACTGTGGCGCATGTAAAAATTTAAATCTCAACATGTTTTCCCTTTTCAGAGGTTTTTTTCCTATTAAGAATATTTACCACTTTTTCAAGATAACATGCCACAATGATTTGTGCAGATATACACTTCCATACCGTTGCATCTTGGGAGAATTGTCTTCCATTTTCTCCTGTCTTTTTTTGCGCCTTTCCTTATTCCTCCTACCAAAATGTATCTCTCCAATTCTTCTCTGCAATAAATTTCATCTGCTACTTGCCCACTAACCTATGTCCCCTTGAATTGTCACTGTCTTCGTTTCTTCAGAGTTTATAACACTTACAAGCTATATGTCATTAGCAAATGTTGAAATTGTGCCTTGTACAACACCGAAGTCTAGGTCATTAATATAGATTTTGAAAATCTGTGGTTGACCTCTAGTTGCCGGACTTAACTGTGCACCCTTTTTTGGGACCAAAATGTAACATCTGTAATTCTCTAGTTCTCTCTCCACCTGTGTGTCAAAGGAAGATTGGACAATTAAGACCGGTGTCTCTGCGATTATCACCTTTCACTTCCTTTAATATCCTCTGAGGCACCTGATCTGATCCTGGTAACTTAACTTCATGTGCAGCTAGGTTGTCTAATACATTATCTTTAATTTATTGCTCATCCACAGTCTGGACTAAGTCTTCCATTACGACTTTGACAGCATCCTCCTTCGTAACGAATAAAATAATCATTTTACTACCTCAGCTATGCTCTTTAACTCTATATAAATCCCTGTTATGGTCCTCAATCGGTCCCCACCCCTTTTACCGTCCTTTTACTATTTTGTTATTCAGATAAAAAACTTCTGGATTCCCTTTTATGTCAGCTGCCAATCTCTTTTCATACACTTCGCTTTTCTTATTTCTTAATTTCCATCTGAGCTTTCCATATCAGCATGGTTGCCTCTTGAATTTCCAACTTGACATCTGTCCTACAAAACCTTTTTGTGCTTCATCTTTTTTCATCATCCAGAGAACTCTGGTTTTGTTTGTCACGGCTTTTCCTCATGGAAATATATCTTGAACGGTACTGTTGCCTGTGAAATATTCTATACAGACACTTCGACCAATTTATTCTCAAAAACGTGTTCTCACTGGTGCTCTTACTTTATGAAACAAACAAAGGACTGTGGTTCAAACTTAGTTTTATGAAAACACTTGCAATTTAAAGAAGCAGCTCTTTTTAAAAAAAAAACAAATTAGGTTAACCACCCCCCAAACTAAGCTGACTGTTTGAAAAACATACATCGTAACTGCACTGGTGAACTTGACCTAACTGTTGGATTCAATTCACTGAACTCACGTTGACAGATGAACTCAGGGTTATCTTAGTGCGAAGGTGGAATACACAAAGAAAATATGGACGATTCTCCCAAAAGAATTCTAAGTGTCCAATTCACGTAAAAATTGGAGTAAATCCCGCTGGTTTTTTCAGCGGGACTTTCAAAATGGATCTCCCACACTCTGTGCATGGAACAGTGCACTAGCGTGATTCATGTGAAAAATCGGGGGCAAGGCCTATACCAATGGAGAGGCTGGCAACATAGCACTGAATGGGCCACTGCGCATGTGCCAATCTGTCAAAGAACACACAACAAAAGAACAAAGAAAATTACAGTACAGGAACAGGCCCTTCGGCTCTCCAAGCCTGCACTGGCCATGCTGCTCGACTGAATTAAAACCTCCTACCCTTCCAGGGACCAAATCCCACTATTCTCATCAAAGAACAGCGCCAAGATTGGCGCATGCGCAGTAGCCCTGCACTGCTGGCCTCCCCATCACTGCCCCTCCGACCACGGTCCCCTACCCCGATGGCCAGCCCTGATAGCTGGCCTCCCTCCCTCCCTCCGTCATGATGGCAAAAGGGGTGGCATGCTGGCACAGTGGTTAGCACTGCTACCTCACAGTGCCAAGGGACACTGTCTATGTGGAGTTTGCACGTTCTCCCCGTGTCTGTGTGCATTTCTTCCAGGTGCTCTGGTTTCCTCCCACAGTCTGAAAGACTTGCTGGTTAGGTACATTGGCTATGCTAAATTCTCCCTCCTGTGTACCCGAACAGGCGCTGGAGTGTGGTGACTAGGGGATTTTCACAGTAACTTCATTGCAGTGTTAATGTAAGCCTACTTGTGACTAATAAACTAAAAACATCTTTAAAACTTTAAATACTGATCCCAGTGCAGAGTGGCAGCGCTCTCCTCCTGCCCCCTCTGGCATTGCCCAATGCCTCATGGGCAGTGCCACTGTGCCTCTGCATTGTCACTTTGTCCCTTGCGCGGTGCTGGGGGCCCAGGCTGGCAATGCCCAGGGACACCCCCTTAGTCCCACCTCTTGGGGGGCCTCAATGGCCCCCCTTCACTCCAGCAGGGTCAGGCTGCCAGCTCCGCACAAGTGGGTAGCTATTGTAAACCCCACTGGAGTTAAATTCTCCTGGTGGGGGGAAGGAGATAGCAAGGTCGGGCTGCTTGTCCCTGTTAGATTTTGACTTGCAGTAACCTTGGCTTGTCCGAGTATGATCAGGCTTTTCCTTGCAGAACCTGTTCAGCTGTAGATTAACTCAGTGTCCCGTTTTATGTTGGGCATAGTTGCTTAGCCAGAGTACCCAAACCATCTCCTCTTAAAAGGCAGTCAGTTGCTCCATTACTATTTGGCCTGCCAATCTTTAGCCAGGAAAGGACCAATCTTGCCCCACTGAAATCAGTCCATCTCCAATTAATCATTTTTACTGAGTTGCTCCTTGTCATTTTCGATATCTAACGTAAACCATATGATACCATAATAACTATCCACTAAATGTTCCCCTACTGACAGTTAATCCACTTAACTCACCTCAATCCCCAGATCCAGAAATGCCTCCTTCCATATCAGGCAAAAAACATACTAATGAGGAAGATTTTCCTTAACACGTATCAGAAACCCTTTCCACCTCTCTGTCCTTTAAACAATTATTACCCCAGTCTATGTTAGGAAAATTATCTTGTTATTATCACTGCTCTTTAGATTTTGCACCTCTCTGTAATTTACATGCACATTTCTTTCTCTCTATCTTTCCTATTCAGCTTTTGGATGCATCCAGTAATGTAATATTATTGTTTCTTCACTGTAACCAAATAGATTCTGTCCTTGATTTCTCATGGATCTCTTCTATCTCCAGTACTGTAATATTCTCAATGTTGCAAGCAGAATAATCACTGAGCATTAGTGGTGTTTAGCTTAACTTTCTGTAATATTTACTGAATTACTAATTCCAATTACTGTTCAAATAGGACCGAGATACACAGAAGATCCAGTGGATAGATCGTTTTGTGGAGGAATTACGTACTAATGACAAATGGGTCATTCCTGCTTTGAAACAAATTAGGGAAATCTGTAGTCTTTTTGGAGAAGCACCACAGAATTTAAGGTAAGGCGAAGGATATAACTTCCGGTAAGAACTGAAGCAGACAATCATCCCCAAAAGGATTACATTAGGAGTAGCAATATTGGGTTTCATCGTTTAAAGAGATTATTTTGATCATTTCATTTTTAAAGATAAATGCATGTCAAAAATTATTTCAAAAATATGTTGTGTAATGCAAATTAAGAATGGCTAGTTCTGCTTTTAGGCATCAAGAAGTGATGCTTTTAAATTGACTCGAGATGTGTGATGTTGCTCAAGATAAATTGGTGGAAATGCTGTTCTAGTTTTTAAGGAAAAGGTATAATGGGGTGTGACTATTAAATGCAAGACTTAAAATATTTTCTAGATACTTGCTGTTGAATTAAATTAATTTATACGGTAAATAGAAGGACTTTAGAGGAAGTACATTGAACAAAATTAAATATCTGGTTTTGGTAGGGATGCAGTAGCAACAAAAGATGGTCAAGGGTAAACAAGTAAATGAGAGGCATTTAGGTACCTGGCTTTTGAAAGGTAAATTTAATCAAACAAGTTAAAATTGCAAGTTACTGATCTGCATTCAAGTCTTCAGATCCTTGTATTTAAGTATGCCATGCTGAACAGCCATATTGTCTGTACCTGCGTATTCTGTAAGCGGCCCACTAGTAATCTTTGCTCTTTTTTTACCCCTTCAACAGCAGTGTCTCATGTCAATTTCCCAGCCTATTGAGATTTTTGTTCATTTAGTTTCCTCTGCGTTCTTGAGCGAATTTTCAAAAACTTTTGTCAATGTAGTTTTAAATCTTTATACCCTTTCTGGTAATGCATTCTGAACTACTTGATTGGTGCGACTCTTTGATCTACACTTTCAGTGAATTCAAGTCCTTGTTTTTAAATGTTATGACTCTTGTCTCTGCTTAACATCTCTGATTTAAAGTGAGATTCTGTCTCATCAAAGGGGCTCTAATTGCTGTCAGCTACTGAGTTTAGAATGTTGTGAGTTCAAGCCCCAAAGAGACATTTTTTAAAAAGAGGTTGACACTTACTGCGTTATGCTGAGAAAAGACTGTACTAGTGGAAGAGCCATCTTTTAGATAAGATTTTAAACCAAGTCTGTCCTCTTGCTGTTTATGAAGGATCCCATAACCTAATGATGATGATCTGGTTATTTATTTCATTGTTGTTTGTGGGAGAATACAGTGTGTAAATCAGCTATTGCATTTCCTGCATGATAACTGTCTACACTTCAGTAGCATTTAATCAGTTGTAAAGCCTTCATGAAAGGAGCTACATATATGCAAGCCTTTTATGTTTATTGAGGAAGTATTTCATGCAGTAAAGGAAAAAAAGAGATGTTTAGACCATATTTTTCAAAACTCAAAGGATAAACTTGTTAATTTAAAGTTATATTTCTTGTGCTCCCATCGTGATTCAGAACTAAATCAACTGATTTGATAATATGTAGATTGTGTTATTGCTACTAATAGTGGTGCAACATTTGGCAGCTCTAATGTTATTTTAAGATTTTCACTGAATTAATAGGCCAGTGTTATTTTAGAAGGACCTCTTTGTTCTTGAGTGAGATTTGTGGGTAGTGATCTCATTCCAGACATAGCCACTCTTCAATTTACGAGACTTTTTTATGATTCTTTCTCATTGTAGATCATTATGAATTTTGTATCAATTGAGGGTGTATAGATCTAGAAAAGCCTCATCTATTTTTGTATGCACTTCCATAATGTGAGTCATTGGAATAAACTGGCAGAGAAAAGAGAATTTTGAGAACTCATTCAGAACAGACCTGACCCTTGACACTTTGAACTTCACCCTGAATCATCAAGGTCAATGACTGCAACTTGAATGGATTTTCAGATATTAAAGTGATCTGTTTTTATCACCAGCACCAGTGTATTAGCTTTATATAACATTCATTGGAAAGTGAGTGTTTTCAATGTTTGAGGAAAGAAAGAAAATGAAATCCATGTTATGTAATTGAACAATGTAGCTGTATTTAAACTAACATTTGTACCACCCAGGTGTGAGGCAATAAGCATCTTATAAAATAATAAATAAACTTAAAAATAAATACATTTTAAATCTTAAATAAGAGAGACTCTAACTTTTGTCCATTGACATTGAATGGCTTTACCATCGAGTCCCCCACTATCAACATCCTGTGGATTATCATTGGCCAAAAACTCAGCTGAAATGGCCAGAAAATATTGTGCCCATAAGAGCAGTCAGAGGCTAAGAACCCGCGGTGAGTAACTCACCTCCTGGTTCCCCAAAGCCTGTCCACAATCTACAAGACACAAGTAAGGAGTGTGATGGAATAGTCTTTGTCTGGATGGATGCACCTGCAATAACACTTGAGGAGCTTGATACCATCTTGCTCAAAGCAGCCTGCTTGATTGGCATCCCTTCCACAAACATTTACTCCCACCACCACCAGTGCTGCAGCGTGAACCATCTACAAGATGCACTGCAAGAACTCTCCAAGGTTCCTTAGCATCTTCAAAACCCCATGACCACTACCATCTAGAAGAACAAGAGCAGCAGATATATGGGAGCACCACCTGGAATTCCCCTTCAAACCACACACCACCCTGATTTGGAAATACAGAAATTTATGCTGACAGCATAAATACAGTCGCTGGGTCAAAATTCCAGAACTACCTACCTAACAGCACTGTTGGCGTACCTACACCACATGGACTGCAGCAGTTCAAGAAGGCAGCTCACCACCAACTTCTCTAAGGCACTTGAGGATCGACAATGAATGCTGGCCTTGACAGCAAAGCCCACATCCTTTGACGGAATATTTAAAAAAGTACATTTTTAAAAAAATGTTATCAACTTGGTGAAGCCAAGGCGATAATACAACCTTCGACTAAATTCCTGATCGATTGATCTCTCTGGAGCATGGTTGGTCCGATATTACAAGCATTTACAAAAAAGAATAATAGCACAGAAGACTGGCAAATAGTTATATTTAAAAAGAGAAATAGAACAGATTCAGAGGACTCTAGATGAATTTCCTTAATATCATAGATATCAGAGAGAGTGGGAGCCTTGCCTCAGTGAGAGCCGTCAGCATAAATTTCAGAAGGGAAAAATCATGCTTCATCAATTTCGATACATATTTTCAAGTAGTAACAGTGTGAACAAATGTTACAGTATATTTATTATTTGGATTTTCAAAAGATCTTGGATAAGGTACTGCAAAGTAGAATCTTATTTATATTCAGAGATTGCTGTGAGAGAGAATGTAGAAAAATGGATAGCAAGTTGGCGACACAACAGAAAGTAGGCTAAGGGTTGCAGCTCAGACTGGTAACCAGTATGTTGAGTTTCATAAGGATCAGTGCCGAGGCTATTAACAATTTGCATAAAATATCTTGACTGAAATTGGAGGCATCATTTGGAAAGTTGTGGATTATACCAAATTTGGGTATAGTGAAATGAAATAGAAAACATAAACTTGTCAATTATTTGGTAAATCAATTTCAATAGTGATATGCAAGATGGATATGTTGCAGAGTATCTAAAAGGCACTCAATGCAGACAGATGTAGATAAAAACAAATGGCAGTTTATTCAGTACCAGTATGCACACAAAACAAACGTTCTCTCAAACCACTAAGGCAATTCAAAGTTGCATTGCTTTTGTCGGTTATTTGCACCATCTTTGGGACATCACATTAAAACTCTGAATGTTCTCATCTTGTAGGTCTAGTTTGGTATATTCGTAATTACAAATGAGTTTATAACACAAATACAGAATCATCTGTTTGCTGCATCTGTAATCACAGAAGAATTTGCAAAACAATTATGGAATGATCTAACCCATAGCACAAACCATGACCGCAGATTATTCCAAAGCATGAACTTTGCTTACTATCCTGATGTTTTGCTGTAGTAGCACCAAGTCATCTAGAGATTTTAGCTTGATCCTGTGGTCAGGCAATCAGTTTTATTACATAACTAATAGATCATTCATCAACTTATTTTATCTTGATCCAAAAATTTGTTTATCATGGCCTGGCCAAAAGGTCATATTCTCTACTACATCCATTCTAATTTTTATTAACTGCAAGCACTTTTAAAATTTATATCCACAACTTGGGCCAAGTCTGATGATACCATGATGTATCCTGATATGTCACTTCAGATAATTATCTGAATAGAAAAAAATTGGCGTGGCTATGGGTGAAGTACGACGAGCTGAGTAGCTCTTGCATTCTGCTGGTGCAGACATGATGAGCCGAATGCCTCCTGTGCGATAACCATTGCATGATTTTCAAATACATTGTGAAAGGAAAATTAAGACGGTCGCATAATTCTTGGGTAGTAGTCTAAACGGGGTGGAGGCAAAGGGATGCGGATATGCAAATCATTAAAATTTGCAGCACTGACCATGAAAAAGGACAAACAGTAAACACTGGGATTCATTTGTAGAGGGTTGGAATTGAAAAGCGCAGAAGTTACACTCAGCATGGATTGAACCTGGCTAGATCATCTGGAGCATTGTGCACAGGTCTGGTCTCCATGTTATAGGTTATTGGGGAACTGGAGAAAGTGCAAAAATTATTCACCAGAATAATCCCAGAACGAGGAGGATATACTTATCAACAAGGCTGCGGCTCTATTCTCTAGAAAAGACAAGGCTTGAGGATTGATCCAATAAAGACCTGCAGATTTGAAACCGTTGTATCGTGAAAGCATAAGAGTTTTCTTTTTTGGGAGAGATCGAAAGTGGTGCCATAAATATGAGACAGTCGCAAATAAATGCAGTAGGGAATTTGGGAGTGACTTTCTAACCCGGAGAGTGCAACCCGTTACCATAATGAATAGTTGAACTGACGAGTAGAGATGGATTGAAGGGAAACTGGAAAAGCGCACAAGGTAGTTAGATCGATAAAGCAATACTGATGGGATTAGATGAAGGTGGAGAAGGAGGAGGCTCATGCGAAGCATAAACACTGGTGTCTGGACCAATTGGTTAGATAGCCAACTGACCTACCTTCAGCCCTTTTCTTTTCTCAGATCCTGAGCATCACCACTTCCATTGCTATCAATGTATGGACATGCGAAGGCCATTTGGTATTGCAAGCTTGTTCTGCTATTCAGTCAGCTCATGACCAATCTCTGCCTCATCCTGTTTACTTGCATTTGTTCTTTTTAGTGATTCATCTACAGGATATTGGTGTTGCTGGCCATACCGGCATTTATTGCCCATCCCTAGTTGCTCTTCAGAAGGTGGTAGTGAGCTGCCTTCTTGAATCATTGAAGTCCCTGGGGTACAGGTACACCCACAGTGCTATTAGAGAGGGAATTCCAAGATTTTGACCCATCGACAATGAAGGAACGGCGATATATTTCCAAGTCAGGACAGTGAGTGACTTGGAGAGGAACCACCAGGTGGTGGTGTTCCTAGGTGTCTGCTGCTCTTGTCCTTCTAGATGGTAGTGGTTATGAGTTTGGAAGGTGTTGCCGAAGGAACCTTAGTGGGTTCCTGCAATGCATCAGCAATGATAACATCACGGGACATTGGTTAGATTCTCTCTTGTTGGGGATGGTCATTGCCTGGCACTTGTGTGGTGTGATTGCCACTTGACAGCTCAATCCTGGATATTGTCCAGATCTTGATGCATTTTGACATGGACTGCTTCAGTATCTGAGGAGCCGCAAATGGCGTTGAACATTGCACAGTCATCAGCGAACATCCCACTTCTGACATTATGATGGAGGGAAGGTGATTGAAGCAGCTGAAGATGGTTGGGCCTGGGACTCTATCCTAAAATTCTGATCCCTTGATGCCCTTATCTGAGAGAACTCTATCTGTTGCAGTTAATTCCACATTTGCAGCCGATTGCAGGAGGAACTTCCAGAATTTCACTACCCCTTTGTGTGAAAAAGTTGATCGTGATTTCACTCCTAAATGACCTAGCTCTTTTAAATGTGTTCCCCCTTGTTCTTGATTCCATTACCAGAGGAAGTAGTTTTTAAAATAGCCCTCAGCCATTATCCAACTTGCATTCTTTGTAACTGTGACCACACCATTCTCCTCCAATGTCTCTTTCATCGCCTAGCTTTGTGCAGTTGTTATTGTGCTCCCGAGCAACTACTTTAATGTACTTCATGAATCTCGATCAGTGCATCTTTTCCCTCCTGCACAGTATCTTTTGAGATACAAAGCACTAAAAATAGGTAATTTGGCCCAACCTGTTGCAGCACTCTTTTAAAGGTAATGCTGATATTTCCCTTCATTTGCCTGCCCTTACTCCGGCACTCCATGCTAACAAAAGTTTGTTGGTGTCAATATTAATAGTTTCAATTGATCCAGCATCACCAGCTTTTTGAGTCAACATATTCCGGATATCCATAATTCAGAGAAAAATACAATGGTTAGCACTGCTGCCTCCCAGTGCCAGGGACCCAGGTTCGATTCTAGCCTCGGAGTTTGCACGTTCTCACCGTGTCTGCCTGGGCTTCCTCCCACACTCCAAAGATGTGCACGTTAGATTCACTGAACCGTGCTAAATTGCCTCTTGGTGTCGGGGGGATTGGCAGGGTAAAATATGTGGGGTTGCAGGGATAGGGATTGTTGTTGGCATAGGTTTGATGGGCCGAATGGCAGCCTCCTGCATTGTCGGGATTCTATAGAATGTGTATACTAGATTTTAGGATCTATCCTTGGCTGTCCCTAAAAGTATCATCTGCTGGCAAATGGTCAATTTTCGCATGTATTCTTATTATGATAAATTCTATTTCACTCCCACTTTTCAACTGCTTCTCTGCTGCCAGTCTGTTGGCCAATATTAAATCCTAACTTTCATCTAGTTGGATCTGTGCTAACAGCTCCACCCCTCTGCAACTAATGAGACAATTTGCAATAGAAAGTGTTGGAAAAACTCAACAAGTTTGGCAGCATTGTGTGGAAAGAGAAACAATTAACTTTTCAAATCCAGTGTGACTATTTTTGGAACAAATAGATAATTTGCAATTATGATGTGTTCAGTCAGAATAATGCTTTCAACCTCCCCACCTTGTGGATCACCTGGACATGATGTATAGATGCAGGATCACCTGCACAACATAGTTAGATTTCTGCAACATGTTGGATGTCTCAGCTACTTTCCAGTGAAATGCTTAGGCATGCTCTTGTACCTCTGAACTGGACTAGCCTGTTTTGTTCTTGCTGGCCGCCCATCCTTCACGCCCAGCCTGTCTTAAACTCATGCTTAATTCTTCCACGCTAGGTCTTGTTTGTCCATCATTCCTGTCATCACTGCATTACTTTAACTGTTTGATTCCTCAAGTATTAAATTCAAAAATGTTTCCTCTAAATCCTTTTGTGACCTATTGATGGTATCCTCCAAAAAGTAAGGTTCCTTGGAATGCAGCGTTCTGAGAGATTTCTCCATCTCTCTTCTTTGGCTTAAAATTGGATGCCTTAGCCTTGCGCTCTGGAAGTCTCCCAAGTTAAATTTAGTATTTCCACCTCTTCAAAAACTTAATGCAAATTTTTTGTCATATCTTCTAATTTTTCTTCTCGCTCAGTGTATGTTTTGCATATTCATTATGAAGCACCTTGTTAAATGGGTCTGACTTGCAGCCATGAGTTTTGTTTGCAAAAGTATATTTGTGATGTGTTAGGAAGATTGGTATCCCCAAAATATAGATAGTAGTTACACTATAAAATATTATGAAGTTGTCGTCATTATGGCACAGAAAGAGGCCATTTGGTCCATTGAGTCCAGCTCTCTCATCAGTTAGTACCATAATGGATTAATTTCTGAATGTCATCAGGGCTATTGATTAACATAAATGTTTTCTTTATAGCCAGACCCAAAGAAGTCCTCACGTGTTTTATCGGCATGATTTGATTAACCAGCTTCAACACAATCATTCATTAGTCACCTTGGTAGCTGAAAACCTCTCCGCCTATATGGAGAATATACGGCAATTTCACAAAGGTAAAGAGTATGACTTATTTCTTGAAATCAAACCATTCAAACTTAACCACAGTTCAAAATGCTCACAATGAATTGGGTTCCCATCCCAGAGTATCACCAGTTTGAATCTATTGTTGACTTTTAATTTGCATGAGATTTAAGATTTTTTGCCGAATAATGGGCTACACTGGTGGAGAAAAATAGTAAAGAATAGCAAAGCAAAAGGATGCAATAAATTAGTAGATGCTTGGAAATAAATAGTTCACTTCAAAAATGTCTTCCCAGTTTTTTCATTTAGGCTATGTGAAGTACCGTGCAAACAAATGTGTTGGAGAAAATTGAGGGGAGAATGAATAAGTTTGTCATGGAAGTTATTCAAGTTGGTACTAGCCACAGAGTAATATGTAGTGGAAATTATTTTCCTTACCAACTGAGGATTTCAATGAGGCAATGCTGTTCAATGCTTCAACAGGGTGAATAAGCTTGGAAAAGTTCCCCAAAATTTGAATTTGTGGAATTGGTTACTGTAATTGAACCGACTGTAATTGAACCGACTGTAATTGGTTACTGTAATTGAACAGACTGGGAAATAGAGGGATACAAACGGATGGTCTAGTTAGGAACACATGATCGGTGCAGGCTTGGAGGGCCGAAGGGCCTGTTCCTGTGCTGTATTGTTCTTTGTTTGATGGGTTCTTTCTTCCTATCTCTAAATTTGAAAGTCTTATGCCTAGCTTTTGGAAAGGTGCCATACTTGATCGTGTTGCACTTCAGGGCATCATACTTGGAGAGATGGATTAAAATGAGGACTTAGCTGTGCAATTATCAAGCAAGTATATGAATAAATATCAGCAAATATCAGTTTAATTCCATTTTTAATAAGGAGCAAGTAAGCAGTAAAACAATGAGCACTTGAATAAATCAATTATTTTTGTCAATCCCATTGGCATGTTGCAAGAAATATTGATCTTAAATAATAAGCCACAGAAAATAACTGATATTACTTCAGTAATATTCTTAATTTGATCTGAACTGTCCTCATTCCTCCATCACTTCCTAGAGAAATGTGCTGATGATAGCAACACACAACTCAAAAATTATGCAAATTTTAAAAAAAATTCTCATTTTCTTGTGATGGTGTAAATTTCTGTGTATTATTTTCAGCATTTTGCTGTTTGAGAACCTGAGGCTTTTGGCATATTTGGGCCTGTTGCCTGTTTTCCTGTCCTGGTTTCTCAAAATGCTTACCCGCCATATTTATGCATTTTGATAATTTCCTAAAAGTTCCTCTTTGCCTATTTCAATGATGCCATGTGCTAATTATTGTACACTTAACGAAGGAATGTGAAACTTGGAATGAGAAGACGACATTTGGTTCATTGGACTGTCCATTCCTGAATCATGGACTGCTTCACCAAGATCTCTATATTCTTTCTTCTGGGTTTATGTAAATATTTCAGCTTTGTTGTTGTACAATCTTAAACTCTTTTCTCAAATAATTTACATTTTTAACTTCATGATCAGCAGTTAGCTACTTTGTCTCGCAGTTGGTTTCCCCATTGATTTGTAGTCATACGAGACTTGTTAATTTTGTAGTATTGCAAAATTTTGTAATTTTTTGTATTTGCTGTTCATGGTAAATAGTTTACTTACCTGTAACGTTAGTTCTTTTCACGACCTGTTTCATTTATCCTTTAAATATTTAGTTATCAGGAAAACGGATAGTTTTAAGGGACTTATATTTGTATTGTTAAATATTAGAAATAAGATACAGATTTAAGTGGATTTAATTTAATGGTTCTATGCAAGAAGAGTAAAACTTTAATTTGATTCATGATACACAAAAGCACTTGGATGTATGGGGGTTTTGGTCAGTTCAAACTGTGCTTCTATCGTGCTTAGAGAAGTTACGGCCTGAAAAACAAATAAAAACTTTGAGGAGTAAAATGTCATTGCTTCGCAGCCAGGAGCACTTTTTGTATGTAGTTTTAACTGAAATCCTAGCAGTTGGGGCTATGAAGCAAGAGAGTGAACAACTCTTGGCTCCTCTAGGAGTAGGAAAACCAAACAATGGAATAAGGTGTGTGAAAGCAAGCCTCAGAGGAATTAAAGGACAGTTAGTTTTAGAAACCAGGGAATAGAAAAGAAACTCGAGGAATATTGAAGAAGAAAGGATCAAAAAGGAACTGCCTTTTGAACAGGATACTTATGGAAGTTAAAGTCAGACCTGGGAAGAATAGAGCTGATTAGGTTAGCTGCAGGGAAACCACATATCTGACGCAGTCATTAGATTTGGTGCTCTTATTACTAGTTTTTGAAGCAATTGTACTCTGGGGACTGAGTACCTGACTTTGTGTACAATTTTGGATGTATGTTGCAATTCAAGGCAAAGGAATTCTGAAAGGGGAGTTGGAAAACATGGAACTGAATTCTTATTAAAACAGTGGAACGGTGTCCTTGTTCATAGAATCCCTACAGTGCAGAAGCAGGCCACTCAGTCCATAGAATCCACACCGACCACAATCCCACCCAGGCCCTATTCTGTAACCCTACATAGGGCGGCACGGTAGCACAGTGGTTAGCACTGCTGCTTCACAGCTCCAGGGTCCCGGGTTCGATTCCTGGCTTGGGTCACTGTCTGTGTGGAGTTTGCACATTCTCCTCGTGTCTGAGTGGGTTTCCTCCGGGTGCTCTGGTTTCCTCCCACAGTCCAAAGATGTGCGGGTTAGGTTGATTGGCCAGGTTAAAAAATTGCCCCTTAGAGTCCTGGGATGTGTAGGTTAGAGGGATTAGCGGGTAAAATATGTGGGGGTAGGGCCTGGGTGGGATTGTGGTCGGTGCAGACTCGATGGGCCGAATGGCCTCCTTCTGCACTGTAGGGTTTCTATGATATTTAGCCTGCTAATCCCCTCACACTAGGATCAATTTAGCATGGCCAATCAAACTAATCCACACGTTTTTGGGAAGTGGGAGGAAACGGAAACAGCCCTTCGGCCCAACTTGTCCATGCAGCCCTTTTTTTAAAATCCTAAACTAGTTCCAATTGCCTACATTTGGTCCATATCCCGCTATACCCATCTTACCCATGTAACTGTCGAAACACTTTTTAACAGACAAAACTGTATCCTCCTCTACTACTACCTCTGGCAGCTTGTTCTAGACACTCGCCACCCTCTGCGTGGAAAAGAAAACTGCCCCTCTGGACCCTTTTGTATCTTTCCCCTCTCATCTTAAACCTATGCCCACTAGCTTTAGACTCCCCTACCTTTGGGAAAAGATATTGACTATCTAGCTGATCTATGCCCCTCATTATTTTATAGACCTCTATAAGATCACCCCTCAGCCTCCTATGCTCCAGAGAAAATAGTCTCAGTCTATCCAGTCTCTCCTTATAACTCAAACCATCAAGTCCTGGTAGCATCCCAGTAAATCTTTTCGGCACTCTTTCTAGTTTAATAATATCCTGTCTATAATAGGGTGACCAGAACTGTACACAATATTCCAAGCACCCACAGGAAACCCATGCAGACACAGGGAGAATGTGCAAACTCCAGACAGACAGACAGGCCGGAATTGAACCTGGGTCCCTGGCGCTCTGAGGCAGCAGTGCTAACCACTGCGCCATCGTGCTGCCTGGTGTTTGTTTGAAAGGATAGTTGGAAAACTTGGAGCTGGATTCTTAATGAAAACAGCTGATGGAAAGCATTGTTTGAAAGAAAATTTTAAAGTGCGTCTTTGTGTGAGTGGAGTGTGGAAGAAGTCACAAGAATCATCCGGGGGAATTTTGAGGAGAAAATCACAGGTCAGTTGAATGGCATCGGCCATCTGGTTAGAGAGTGGGGTATTATCCTTTAAAGCTTGGGGGGGGGGGGGGTGGGTGGAGGATGGAAAGTAAGGTAGCATTATATCTCTAATTAAACTTTTCATGTTTAGTGAATATTACGGTCTTCTGAGCCAGGGTTCCATTCTGGAATTTTCCTGTTCAGTTATAACATCAACAGAGATCGTAACATAGTCCAGCAAAAAAATACTTACATAGTCCAGCAAAAACACCCAAATTCCACATAATTTATACCCATTAGGTCCAGAATTATGTTTGTCTAGAGTGCCAAAGCTAACCCCAATCATTATTGGATTGTAAAACCGATCCGTTTATGGTTCCTAATTTTGTATCAATGACCTTATATTCAGATTAAAATTAATCTGCTGCTTCTCACTGTGTTTACGGGATAATGGGTCCTTCAGTACTTTGTCTCCTTTCTGCAAATCACCTGTCCACAAAACGTTCTGTCCATATTTAGGAATTGTATGAACAGAGAAGACCCAAAACAAGTTTTGATGGAACAATAAGATAAAAGCAAAATACTGCAGATGTTGGAATCTGAAACAAAAACAGAATATGCTGGAGAAACTCAGGTCTGACAGCATCTGTGGAGAGGGAAGAGAGCCAGCCGTTTGTGTTTCAGACTCCAAACGTTGGCTCTATTCTCTCTCCAGATGCTGCCCAAAAGAGTAACTAGGAAGAGAGTAGGGCCTCTTAAAGATCAGCAAGGTAATCTATGTGCGGATTCACAAGAGATGGGTGAGATCCTAAATGAATACTTCTCATCAGTATTTACTGTTGAGAAAAGCATGAATGTTAGGGAACTTGGGGAAATAAATAGTGATGTCTTGAGCAGTGTACATATTACAGAGGAGGTGGTGCTGGAAGTCGTAAAGCGCACCAAGATAGATAAATCCCCGGGATCTGATGAAGTGTATCCCAGGACATTGTGGGAGGCTAGGGAGGAAATTGTGGGTCCCCTAGCAGAGATGTTTGAACCAAGGATAGTCACAGGTGAAGTGCCTAAACATTGGAGGGTGGCAAATGTTGTGCCTTTGTTTAACAAGGGCTGCAGGGGAAAAACCTGGGAACTACAAGCCGGTGAGCCTCACATCTGTGGTGGCTAAGTTGTTGGAGGGTATTTTGAGAGACAGGATCTACAGGCATTTAGAGATGCAAGGACTGATTAGGGACAGTCAGCATGGCTTTGTGAGTGGAAAATCATGTCCCTCAAATTTGATTGAGGTTTTTGAAGGGGTAACTAAAAAGGTAGATGAGGGCAGTGCAGTTGATGTTGTCTACGTGGACTTTAGTAAGGCCTTTGACAAGGTACCGCATGGTAGGTTGTTGCATAAGGTTAGATCTCTTGGGATCCAGGGTGAGGTAGCTAAATGGATAGAAAATTGGCTTGATGACAGAAGCCAGAGTGGTGGTTGTAGAGGGTTGTTTTTCAAACTGGAGGCCTGTGACCAGCGGTGTGCCTCCGGGGTCGGTGCTGGGTCCACTGTTATTTGTCATTTATATTAATGATTTCAATGAGAATATAGGAGGCATGATTAGTAAGTTTGCAGATGGCACCAAGATTGGTGGCATAGTGGACAGTGAAGAAGGTTATCTCAGATTGCAACGGGATCTTGATCAATTGGGCCAGTGGGCTGATGAATGGCAGATGGAGTTTAATTTGGATAAATGCGAGATGATGCATTTTGGTAGATTGAACCAGGGCAGGACTTACTCAGTTAATGGTAGGGTGTTGGGGAGAGTTACAGAACAAAGAGATCTAGGAGTATGGGTACATAGCTCCTTGAAAGTGGAGTCACAGGTGGACAGCGTGGTGAAGAAGGCATTCAGCATGTTTGGTTCCATTGGTCAGAACATTGAATACAGGAGTTGGGACATTTTGTTGAAGTTGTACAAGACATTGGTAAGGCCACACTTGGAATACTGTGTACCGTTCTGGTCACCCTATTATAGAAAGGATATTATTAAACTAGAAAGAGCGCAGAAAAGATTTACTAGGATGCTACCGGGACTTAATGGTTTGAGTTATAAGGAAAGACTGGATAGACTGGGACTTTTTTCTCTGGAGCGTAGAAGTCTGAGGGGTGAGCTTATGGAGGTCTAAAAAATAATGAGCATCAGTTAGATTGTCAATATATTTTCCCAAAGGTAGGGGAGTCTAAAACTAGTGGGCATAGGTTTAAGATGAGGGGGAGAGATACAAAAGGATCTAGAGGGGCAGTTTTTCACCGAGGGTGGTGTGTGTACATGGGTAAGGTGGGTGTAGAGGGATATGGGCCAAATGCGGGCAATTGGGACTAAAGGGCTTTTTTTAAACAAAAAAGGACGGCATGGACAAGTTGGACTGAAGGGCCTGTTTCCATGCTGTAAAGCTCTATAACTCTAAACCTCTATAACTCTAAACGTGTTGAGTTTGTCCAGCATTTTCTGTTTTTGTATTGATGGAATGACATTGGTTACTGCTTCATAGGCACGATATTTTCCAGTTAATAATACTGCCTGGTCTTGGTTGCAAAGCTAATTTTGTACATATTTGAATAATGCAATATATTTCATAAGTCACAGCCAGTTTTAGCTCTGTGACAGCACTCTTTGCCTCGGCCAGAAGGTGCTGGGCTCCATCTTCATTACATGTACTTCACATTTTCTAGGCTGATCCTTGAAGACACTGAGTGTCTGCTCCCTGTTCTAATCCTATTTAACTGTGAATTGTTTGGCTTTGTTTTGAAATGGGCATATGGTGCCAAATGTTGTGCCGCAACTTTTGCACTTAGAATTTTGTAACTAAATGTGCAATAACTTTCACGTGCATTAATGAGGAATTTTGTATCTTGCAGAGAATCCGGAGTACGATCCACAGACTGTAAGGACAGGGAGTCGATATAGCCATGTACAAGAAGTCCAAGAGAGACTGAATTTCTTAAGGTGAGTTGATTTGTGTATGAAAATTGATTTTACTGTTTAGAAAGCAAACTGATCAGGATTTCTATTGCTGATGGTTCATAATGTAGAGATTGCACAGCAGTTGAGAGCATGGAACATGATTTTCAACCAGAAAGATGCGGCTTCAAATTCTAAAGCTGCGTGTACATCTAATTTCTTCAGCCTTGCAAAATGTGAACTGTTACATCTATTTCTTTGTTTGGTGAAATGGAGGATGCATGAGGATCAGGCTTCTAAAAGCACCATTAAGCTAGTAGAAACATCTGCTTCCATCTGACTGGATGCTAATACGTAAATGATTTCAGAGGATGAAAAATTGTGCAATCAAACTCTATTTGATCAAGGCTAGCATATTTGTAACATGAAACATAGTTGATTAAATTAAAACTTATCTTTCAATAATACTTTGCCAAGAATCCACATTTGAGTTTTGATCCTATACTTAAGTGCTAGCCTGTTCACAAGAATTGTTCACTCTTGCAAGATGACAAGTTATGATTGAAAAATTATATAGCAAATGTAAGTAAAGAGGATCATTCTTTGAATACAAAGCTGCCTCTATGTATCACGCATCCATGTGACTAACCACTGCCTTATTGGCCTAAATAGTAGGTATTTGGATGAACCTGTACAAGCAGTCTTTGACTTTATGATGTTCAAGGTATCGCTTCTCGGCCTTTTGGCTAAGATCAAGTGCAGTATGGATCGCCTGCACTTGGTTGAGGTCATTAGGTTACGCTGAGGCTTCATATGTTTCATATGAAGCAATTTTTAAAAGCGGCATCTTGGCCTTTTGGCTAAGATGCAAATGAGCTCAAGTCTTGGAGGAGGATCCTCCCCCTTCTCCAATCAGCTTGACTCATGTAGATCAGGCCCAGGACAGGGTGGTTTTGGTCTCCCGTCCTGTCTTGTCAGCCTGGATCTGAAATGTCTCAACTTGTTGAGACTCTGAATTGGATTTGATTTGATTGAATTGGAAAAGTATAAAAAAAAAAGGTACGACACTTAGGACCTTTATAAATTGACACCCTGTTTCAAATTTACATTGTTGGTCTTGACTTAGCAACGCTATGCCAGAAAACCAGTCGAAACATTCATTCATGCATATCGACGTTCTGCACTGCCTATATCCCTGACTTTAAGTCACTCTAATGTTCTGGCATTTTTTCTTGGTGACTCTTTGTTTCCAAACTTGTTCTTATGGGAAAATCTGTTCCAATTTGTAACGTTTCGACCCAAGAACCATTTTTCAGGAACCAATAGTGTTTCAAGTCCAAAGACTGCCTGTATTTGTAACTTTCTTTGCCACAGATTGTTTGCAACTCGTGCAAAAATAATTTTCATGAATGCATTGCTTTTGTGTGCCACTGGTTACAGGAAAAAACTGTTGTTGCATTTTAGTTTGTCAGTGTGATATAAAGTGCAAAAGGGGTTGATGTTTCATGGTTGTCCTCTGCTCCAATTTGTTCTGCACACTTACTGTTTTGAGGTGCGACTAAAGGTTGTGTGTTTTCTTGGGGTTGGAGGCAAGGGATGTGGGCTAGTAAGTATTGCTGGTGGTGAAAAGAACAAAGATAAGATTTAAAAGCAAAATTGCACAGTCATGTTTCTGTAACTCTAAGGGAATGTTTCAGATCACTGGCATGGGAAAACCCTTGTCTGTCCTCTTGGCCATTGACAATATGCTGATTGTGGACGTGAGTCAACAAGTGAATTGTTACTTGAAAAAGTAATTCTATCATAAATGTTAACCTGTATTTATTCCTTAGATTTTTATTGAAGGATGGCCAGCTGTGGTTGTGTGCTCCTCAAGCCAAGCAAATCTGGAAATGCTTGGCTGAGAATGCTGTCTACCTTTGTGATCGTGAGGCCTGTTTCAAGTGGTTTTCCAAGCTGATGGGGGATGAGCCTGACTTAGACCCAGACATAAACAAGGACTTCTTTGAAAATAATGTTCTGCAACTGGATCCTTCTCTCTTAACTGAAAATGGAATGAAGTGCTTTGAACGGTTTTTCAAAGCTGTGAACTGTCGAGAAGGGAAACTTGTAGCTAAACGGCGTGCTTATATGATGGATGATCTTGAGTTAATAGGACTGGAGTATCTTTGGAGGGTAAGAACATAAACCAATTTCAATTTATTACTAAGATTATTAATGGCATTTCAGTTGCACTAATTGTTTTGTAAAGTTGTGTGGTAGTTTGAAGAGGTAACATTTCACTTTGCAGATGCTGTGTTACCTGTTTCCAGCATGTGATGTTGTTTGTAGTTGGGTATTGGTGGAAGGTGAAAGCTGTTGGTGTCCAGATCATCCTTTTTAAAAAAAAAATGACAACTGTATGTTGTTGATCAAAGCAGCGGAAAGCAACAAATATGGTCTTTTGTGGATGAATTGATAGCAAGTAAATGACCTTGGTAGATGCGAACAGTCTGAATTTGCTCACTTAAATGAGGAGAATTTTGAACAAATTGGGGAGGTGGTGACACGACCACAGCACTAGTGGAATTTAAAATCAATTAATAAATTTGGAATTTAAAAGCTGTCTTTCATCACAGTGACTATGAAGCCATTAATTCTTGTCATAAAAGCCTATCTGATTCACTAATGCCTGGGATGGTTGGTTATCCTGACCGCCACACTCTGCAAAGTCCTCCATACTAACATCTGGGGGCTTGTAGCAAAATTGGGAGAGCTGTCCCACAGACTTGATATGTCATACTCAAAGTCATACCTTGCAAGCAATGTCCCAGACAACACCATCCCTAGATATCTTCTGTCTATTGACAGGACAGACCCACCAGACATGGTTGTACAGTCGGGAGGAAGGTGCCCTGGAGTCTTCAACATTGACATCAAGTCAAACATTGGCAGGAAATCCTCCTGTTGATGTGGCCTTCCCTTCTCAGCTGATGAATCAGTACACATCCATATTAAACACCACTGGAAGAACCACTGAGGGTGGCAAGGGCACAATATACTCTCGATAGGGGACTTCATTGTCCGTCATCAAGAGTTGCATCATCATTGACTGAGCTGACTGAGTCCTAAAGGACATATCTGCTAGGCTGGGTCTGTAGTAAGTGGTGAAGCAAACAACAAAATGGAAAAATCTACTTGACATGTCCTCAACAGTCTAACTTTCACTGTACTACTCGATAACAGTGTTGGTAGGAGTGATCAGTGCACAGTTCATTTGGAGAAAAAGTCCCATCTTCATATTGAGGATGTTCTCCAACGTGTTGTGTGGCACTACTGCCGTGCTAAATGAGATATATTTCAAACAGATTTAGCAGCTCAAAACTGGGCATCCATGAGGTGCTGTTGGCCACCAACAGCAGTAGAATTGTATTCAGCCACAATCTGTAACCTGAAGGCTTGGCATACCCCCACTCTAACATTGCCATCAAGCTGGGAGGGGGGATCAACCCTAGTTCAATGAAGAACATGCTGGAAGTAGCACCAAGCACCTAAAAAAGAGATGTCAACCTGGTGAAGCTACAACACAGGATGACTTGCATGCCAAACAGCATGTGATAAATGAAGCTAAGTGATCCCACAACTAATGGAGCAAATCTAAGCCCTGCAGTCCTCCCACATCCAGGTGGTGGTTGTCTCAGGTCCAGTACATGATTGCAGGAGTTCCTCGGGGTAGTGTCCTTGGCTTAACCATCCGTCAGTTGCATTATCATGACCTTTGAGCTCCCCTAGCACCCCGTTATAAGGTTAGAAGTGGAGATATCTACTGATGAATGTTCAATGTTCATCACTACTTCAACGCTGCAGATACTGAAGCATTTTATGTCCAAATGTAGCAAGACCTGATGAACATTCAGGCTTGGGCTGATAAGTGGTAAGTAACATTTGGATCATGCAAGCGCCAGGCAAAGACCATCTCCAACGAGAGAGTCCAACCATCTCCCTTGACATTCAATTGCATTACCATCAGCGAAATCTCCCATGATTAACTTCTTGGAGGTTACCATTGATCAGAGACTGAACTCGACCAGTCACTGTAACTCACCTCTTCACTTCCCAAAGCCTGTCCACCATTGACAAGGCACAAGTTGGTGTGTGATGGTGTAGTCTTCACTTGCCTGGATATGTGTAGTTCCAACAACACCAGAAATATAGAAAATAGGAGCAGGAAGCCCCCCCCCCCCCCCCCAAAATCCTTTGATCCCCATCATTTCAAATGCTGTATCTAACTGCCCCTTGAAAACATTCAATGTTTTGGCCTCGAGTACTACTTGTGGTGGTGAATTCCATAGGCTGACCACTCTCTCGGTGAAGAAATTGCTTCTCATCTCTGTCCTAACCCATCTACCGTGTATTATCAGACTGTGACCTCTGGTTCTAGACACCCCAACCATCAGGAACATGTTTCTTGCATCAACCTTGTTTAGTCCTGTTAGAATTTTATAGGCTTCTATGAGATCCCCCCTCATTCTTCTGAAGTCCAGCGAATACAATCCTAACTGACTCCATCTCTCCTCATACGCCAGTCCTGCCATCCCAGGAATCAGTCTCGTAAACCGTCTGTGCATTCCCTGTAAAGCAACAAGATCCTTCCTCAAATAAGGAGACCAAAACTGCACGCACTTATCCAGGTGTGGCTTCACCAAGGCCCTATATATTTGCATCAAGATATCCCTGCTCCTGTGCATGAATCCTCTTGCAATGCAGGCCAACATACCATTTGCCCTTTTTACTGACTGCTGCACCTGCATGCTTACCTTCAGTGACTGGTGTGAGAAGACATCTGGGTCTCATTGCAATGCTGCTCTCCTAATTTATGACCATTCAGATAGTAATCTGCCTTCCCGTTTCTCCAAATTATACTGCATTTGCCAATCATTTGCCCACTCACTCAACTTGTCCAAATCTCTCTCACCCACACCCACACCCACACACACACACACACATACACCCATAATATACACTGCAAGGATCCTTCGACAGCATGTTTGAAACCTACAACCTGTACCACCTATAAGGAAAGGCAAGAGCAGCATATGCTCAGGAGCACCTGCAAGCTTCCCTCGAAATCCCACACCATCCTGTCTTGGAACTATATTTTTGTCCCTTCGCTGTTGCTGGGCCAAAATCCTGGAACTCCTTCCCTGACAGCACTGTGGGTGTACCTGCACTATATGAATCAAGAATGCAGTTCATCACCATCTCGAGGTCGGTTAAGGATATGCAGTAAATGCTGGCCTAGCCAGCGATGCCCACATCCTGTGAAAACAAAAATAAATCTCAAGCTTGTTTTGTATATGTTAGCTGTTGATAAATGATTTATAATCTTGAATTTGTGTAAATTCTCCTTTCAACCCCTCTCGAATTAAATGAAAAACCTGGCTTGGAGTATGTAGTTTGTGTGTTGAACTCAAGAATCTCTTGATTACCAAAAAACAATGCTTGATGTCATTGATTTGAGTAAGAACTAGATATATAAGCATATGAGTTTATGGCCCAACTCTCTTTAAATTACAACAGTATATTACAGTACAAAAGTCAATGGTGTTAGGAGTCAGACTCAATTTTTCACTTCAGAAATGTATGTTTTACTTAGCTGATAAACCAGCGCATGGGATCAAGCAGGCAATATGGGCTGTGTTGCTAAAAGGACCCACAGGATGCCTGCACAGCAAACCTTGCCAAAATGGGTCTTTCAGCAAAAACAAAATACAAAGCTGGTTTCAAGCTAAAAACCGTAACATTTGCTCACTCGTCACATAACTTGTGCTAATGCAAGTGAAATCGGTGTGAGTGAAAACTGGCGTGAGAGTGGAAGAAGAAATCCACCCTGAAGAAGGTGCCAAAGTCCAAATGTGCTATGAGAGCAGGTACAAGCCACTGGCTCATCTTGAGAAGCATATATTGAAATGGCAGCTCAAAAATTGTCAGTTCTCTCACCAAAAATGTAGTGCATATATATAGCTAGTTGTTGTAGCCAATTTATGTGGCAGAAAGCCAAGACCGCTGAGACTACAAAAAGATATCTCTGCCAAAATTACCAGTTTCCAGCAATTCATCAGACAACGACAAAAACATGAGTGCCCATTGTGTTACACCGACAACATGGATGAAACGCACATGAATTTTGTTTGGCGCAGCAGCCGAATTGTGGATTGGAAAGGTTCAAAAGCGGTTGTAGTGAAAACCACAAGGCAAGTAGATAAAGCTTCACTGCTGCATGACTGTTGGAATGAAATTAAAGCCGCTGGTAATTTTCAATGTAAAACCATGCCGAAAATAAAGTTCCCTGCAGGTGTTTTTGTCTGTCCTTGGCTGAGGATGGAATGAAGTTAGGGATTGATGATGTGTGGATTAAGCATCCCGGTGGCTTATACAAAAAACACAGCTTCCTAGTGGAATCTGTTCAGATCCCTAGGAGCTGATGAGATTGAGGTGAAATCACACCCAAATTGCAGTTATACCAGGGTGTCTAATGTCTGCACCTCAAACTTTGGATGTGTGCTTCAGCAAGCAATGAAATGATCATGTTTGATCTGAAAGGAATGTGTTGATGGCCAATGGAAAAAATAACTTTCACAGACTGGAAATGTGCTTGCTGCCCCACTTGATGTTTTGTTTTGTTGAGTCATTAAATTGTCAAATGCCATTCATGAACAAATCCATCAGATTGACGTGGAATATCGAATTCAATGGCTGGAGAGAAAGATTAATTGTGGAAGGATGATTCTGAAACTGACAGCACCAAATCTGATCCAAAATGAGATCCTTGCACTGATGTCTAACCAAAGTGACACTGAATTTGAACCTTTTGCATTGGATGCCGAAGACCATGAATTTGACCATGTTTAAAACATTTGATTGTGGTTAAAGATATGCTTATAACTAATGTCAGATTGATTTAATTTGCATTACCAGTCTTTCTTTTAACATTTCAAAACACTTTTGGGAGTGGTTTATAACCTAACAACTGCACAGTAGGACAGAGAATACATGAGAAGTGATGGGGGCTTGTGAGAAAGCTGCTGCAATAATCATGGGCTATTTTAATCCTCATATAGATTGCATGAATAAAATTGGCAAAGGTAGCCTGGAAGATGAGTTCATAGTGTATTTGGGACAATTTCTTAAAGCAATCAATTCTAGGGCCAACCAAGGAGCAGGCTATTTTAGACCTGGTAATGTGTACTGAGACAGGATTAATTATCTCATAGTAAAGCAGGCTGAAGGCAACAAGTGATCATAACATGCTAGAAAACCAGTTAGTTTGTGCTCAGAAACATGGGTCTAGAATTAAGTTTTAAGTTTATTTGTTAATGTCACAAGTAGGCTGACATTGACACTGCAATGAAGTTACTGTGAAAATCCCCTAGTCGCTACACTCCAGTGCCTGCTCAGGTACACTGAAGGAGAATTTAGCATGGCCAATGCATCAAATCAGCATGTCTTTTGGACTGAGAGGAAACCAGAACACCTGGAGGAAACCCATGCAGACATGGGGAGAATGTGCAGACTCTGCACAATGACCCAAGCCAGGATTCGAACCTGGGTCCCTGGTGCTGTAAGGTAGCAGAGCTAACCACTGTGCCACCGTGCCGAATAGTATAGGCTTATATAAAGGGTATCAAGACAAAGTTGTCTGAAATGGACTGGAAAATAGGTTAAATAGTAAGATGGTGGGGAAGCAGTGGTAGACATTTGAGAGAATTTTCAGAACACTCGAAGATGAACTGACAAAGGTACCATTGAAGATAGAATTAAGAGTGGTCTCAAATTGAAAGAAAAGGCATACAGTGCTGCAAAGATTATTGTTTGTCAGAAAATTGAGACTGTCTTAGAAACCAGCAAATAACTTAGAAATAACTTAGAATAAAGAGGGAGAAGTTATAGTGCGAGAAAAGAATGGGTGAAAATCAAGAAATTCAAGGGAGGGAGGAATTTAAAACAATCACTAGTGAAAAGGTACTGGGAAAACTGAGAACTAAAGGCTGACAAGTCCCAAGGACCTAATGGCTTGTATCTGAGGGTCTTGATGGCTGCTGAGATGTACATGCATTGGTTGCAATCTTCCGAAATTCCCAGTAGATGGGAAAAGTGCAAATGCAACACTTGTATTCAGGAAAGGAATGAACCAGAACAGACAAATATACAAACATACAAATTAGGAGCAGGAGTAGCCACTTGGCCCCTTGAGCCTGCTCCACCTCTCAATAAGATCATGGCTGATCTGATTGTAGCCTCAACCTCACATTCCTGCCTGCTGCCTATCTTTCACCCCTTGTTAATCAAGAATCTATCTCGCTCTGCCTTAAAAATACTCAAAGATTCTGTTTATTCTGTCTTCAAGGAAGGTTTCCAGATACACTCGATCCTTTAAGAGAAAACATTTCTCCTCATCTCTGTCTTTGAGAGAATGATCTCTTATTTTTAAAAGCGACTTCTGGTTCTAGATTCTCTGACTAGTGGAAACATTCTCTCTACATCCACCCTGTCAATACTCCTCGGGGTCCTATAGGTTTTGATCAAATTGCCTCTTACTCCTCTCCGCTCTAACCTCTGAGTTTTACTCATATGACAAACTGCCCATTCCTGATAATATCGAGTAAGCCTTCCCTGAACTGTTTTTAATGCATTTACATCTTTCCTTAAATAAGGAAACCAATATTGTACACATTACTCCAGATGTGATCTCACCAGAAAACTATAGGCCAATTAGCCAAGCATGTCATGCAGAAAATGCTTGATTCCGTTATTCAGGATGTAATAGCTTGACACAATACAACTATGCAAATTCAAATTGATTTTATGAAGAGCAAATATTGATTACTTAAAGAATTCTAATGTGGAAAAAGGGAACATGTAGATGTGTATTTGAATTTCCAAAAGGCATTTCATGTGGTGCCATATAAAAGGTTACTACACAAAATAAGATCTCATGATGTTGGCAATAACATGCATGAGGATTGGATAGCTAACATGAATCTGGACGAATGGGTTATTTTTGGGTTGGCAAACTAATGGAGTGCCACAGGGATCAGTGCTAGCACTTCAATGATTTACAATCCATTTTATTGACTTGGACCATGCCAGCAAAATTTGCTTATGACACAAAGTTGGAAAGCACATTATGAAGAGGACAAATGAGTCTGTGAAAGGATGTAGATAGATTAAGTGAACAGACAAAATGTTGGTAGGTGGAGCATAATTTGGGAAATGAGAGATTGTTCATTTTGGGAGGAAGAATAGCAAAGAACTTTATTTAAATAGAGGCTAGAAATCTGGCACAAAGGGGTCTGGGTGTTTTGGAATTTGAATCGTAAAAAGCTAGCATGCATGTACACCAAGTGATTGGGAAGGCAAATGAAATGTTCGTCTTCAATGCAAGGGGAATAGAGTATAAAAGTAACTAAGTCTTGCTACATCTATAGAGGGCCTTAGTGAACCACATCTGCAGTACTGTGTACAGTTTTTGATTCCTTACTTGAGGGATATAATTGCATTGGAAGTAGTTCAGCCAAGCATCACTTGACTGATTCCCATGATAAAGAGATTGAGCAGGTTAGGCCTGTACTATTTTGAGTTAAGAAGAATGAGAGGTGACCTTATTGAATTACAGGTTCTGAGGGGACCGAGAATTGTGGATGCTGGGAGGATATTTCTCCTTGTGGAGATGTTTAGAACTAGAGGGCACAGTTTCAAACTAAGGGGTCTCCCATTTAAAGCAAAAGATTTTTTTCTGAGTGCTAGACTTTGCAATTCTTTGCCCAGAGAAAGTGGAGGTTGGACCATTGAATATGTTCAAGACTGAGTTGAACAAATATTTAATGGACAAGGAAGTCTAGTGTTTTGGGGGATAGGCACGGAAGTAAAATGATAATCAGATCAGCCACGATCTTATTGAATGTCAGAGCAGGCTGGAAGGGCCGAATAGCTGACCTCCTTTTATTTTTTAAGATCTTGTGTGCGTTGTACCCCAGAATCATTTCTCTCCCAGCTCCACCATCCTTGCGTCTTTGTAAAATAACATATTGTATAAACAGGGTACTGTGTAGAAACTGGAATAGATGTGATGGATGTCTGAGGAAAACCGAGTGCAAAGCTCAACGTAACATTCCCGAAATTCTCAATATAGTTGTGGTATTCTGATTATTAAATGGTTGGTGTGTTGTAAAAAATAATAGTAAATGAGAATTGTGTGCGTAGAAAAATACTTGATTGGTCAGTGTACTTGACAGTGAATTTTGGCTATCTTCCAATTTGTAGATAATGCTGTTTCTTTTATTGCTGGCTACCTGTTGAAGCGTCATGGTTTGGTACATTCAGATGTATGATGTGAACAGTGGATATTAATGTGATCCATGAGGATAACTGCTTTATTTTCCCTGCACTGCTTGAACAGTGTCTGCATATTTGAAGTATAACATGTTTAAATTGACTCCTTTTCCTGCTGTTGCCCATGATTCAAAAATAAATGGGAGAATGAATGCAGTAATCCCACCTGTACGATATAGCTTATGATGATTACCAATGATTTTGCGTTCTGAGACATCATCCACAGTGCGAAAGATTTCTCCAGCGATGGATTTCTAAATATCCTCTGGAGTCTAAAGTCATCTTTGATTAAGAATACACATTTCATGCATAAATGTTCAAATGCCAGAACCTGACTAGTTAAATCACAAACAATAGTTTATTGTGAAAATCCCCCAGTCGCCACACACCGGCACCTGTTTGGGTACACTGGGAGAATTCAGCACGGCCAATGCACCTAACCACGTCTTTTCAACTGTGGGAGGAAACTGGAGCACCTGGAGGAAACCCACGCAGACACGGGGAGAACGTGCTGACTCCGCACAGACAGTGACTCAAGCCGGGAATCAAACCCGGGTCCCTGGCTAACCACTGTGCCACGATGCTGCCCTAATAGTAAATTGATTGTAGTTGTCGCACATTTCATTGCTGGAAATATTTATTGAACGTGTATTTGTTACATCTTGATAGCAGCTAGTTTAAGTCATGGGACTAAACTGGTATTTGAAGATTCTCTTTTGTGCAGATTGAACAATAGGTCTTAGAAAATTAAGTTATTACAGTAAAAAATCCAATTGAATCTGATATCTCCAATATTGCACAATATCTGATACACTTCAGATATCTCGGTGCATGGTTCATTGCTTTGGAGAAGGGGTTATCCATCTCGGACGTAATTATACGCTGGTTTTTCTCTTCCAAGTTTTGGTGAAAAAGTTCTCATTATAGGAATGAAATGTATAATTACTGATATGAAACCAGTTTGTTTTATGGTGCCAGGCTTTCCATTGAGCTGTGCTCTTCCTCTGGATGGTTGAATGATTCAAACATTTAGGCAACATCCGAGGACACACCTGAGTGCGACTTGGAAGAATTTTGTATCATTATTTGAAGTTATATATTGAAAATAATTGTGAAGTTGGACTAGAGTTCATGCTTTTTGCTGAGAGTTTTTAATGTCTTGACTGTTGCGTGTTCAACAGGTTGTAATTCAAGGAAGTGATGACATTGCCAGTAGAGCGATCGACCTGCTAAAAGAAATATACACAAATCTTGGCCCAAGATTGCAGGTTAACCAGGTAGGTGTTCCACTCTGAAGATTGTGCCTGCTCAGTGTAGACTTTTATGAACTTGGAAGGTCATGTGTGCTCTTTGTCATTTAGAGATTTTCTTGCTGAACAAATTCGCAATTGCAAGTTTCTACTTTACAATTCTTGCTATCTCTGAATATTTTCAAGTGATGTACCTTTGGATGTATGATGAGTAATGGAGGAAAGCGAGGCAGGGTGTGTGGGAAAGAAAAATAGGTTATTGCTTAAGGGAGTTGAAGATTTTGTAACTTCACATCTGTTTGCAGTGCCTAAGTGATACCGATATTTTCACAACTAGGTAGAGATTCATGAAGACTTCATTCAGTCATGTTTTGATCGATTGAAGGCCTCTTATGATACGCTGTGTGTACTAGATGGTGACAAAGACAGTATTAATTGTGCAAGGCAGGAGGCAATACGGATGGTACGTGTGTTGACAGTTCTGCGTGAGTACATAAACGAATGCGACAGCGACTACCATGAAGAACGGACTATTCTACCAATGTCTAGGTAGGTACATTAGAAGTACTGCTTTCAATTTAAGATAGAATAATTTCAGCTGAAAAACTAAGGTTTTGTAATGAGCAGTTTTTGTTAATTTTTTCTTACAAAACTCTCTGAATTTTTGATCGAGATCATACTTAAGTTTCTATTCATGTTTATCTTGCAGCTAAATGTTATAGAATATTATTCAGGATACAGCTAAGTTTATAATTCATGATATACAGGGCAATATTGATAAGTACTGAAAACTTTCTCAGTTTTAGATGGCCTGTTAGTTTACATTTCATTTTGGATTGATCTTTTTAAAGGACCTATTTACCTTTGTGTTGAATTGTATGTCCTCTGATTGGATCATCTCATGCTGAACTATATAACATTTTTAAACAGTTTAGCTGTGGAGAAGTATACTTCCTATTGATCCATCATTTTGTTGTAATCACAGTGGTTTTGAAGAAGATCACTGCAGTTTCTTCCTAGGCAGGAGAAGGCAGTACCATAAATCAGAAAACCTAAACAAGGGTTCTGCCTATACCATTTTAGTTTCATAACAGACAAAAGAATCTTGAGTCAGTTCACAAAATGCCATACTTTAACTGTTATGAAGTGAGACCATGATTACTCAAGTAAAATTACATTTTGGAATAACACCCAAGTTACTTAATTGATCTCTTGGATATGCTGAAGTTTTCTTAATGGAGTAGTTTTCCACCATTTTGTATAGTTAAAATAAAAAATTTCTATTTTCAGAGCTTTTCGTGGAAAGCATGTATCACTTGTTGTACGGTTTCCAAATCAAGGACGCCAAGTGGAAGATTTGGATATTTGGTCTCATACAAATGACACCATTGGGTCTGTGAGGCGCTGTATCCTCAGTAGAATAAAAGCAAACAGTGCACATACAAAAGTAGAACTCTTTATTGGTGGTGAACTTGTAGACCCTGCTGATGATCGGAAATTAATCGGGCAGTTAAATCTTAAAGATAAAACGGTAAGTATGTAATAAAAATATATATTCATTGTCAACAGTGACTATAATCAATGAAGCTGGACTGAAATAGCCCAATGTTAAAGTGTCACTGATCCCCATTCGGCAATAATCAGCTGTCTTTTCTCTTAATTTTCATAAGTTAAGAATAATCAGATTTGTTTATTGTATAGAAGATTCATCATATGTTGCTTTCTTCAGAATTGATTTCATTTTGGAGTAGTACTGAAAATCCGCAAGATACAAGGAAGGCATGATGTTGGTTCATTGGCAGATTAGTTTTCTGCTGTTTTAAGTCTGGGTTTTTTCAAGTTATGCCATCTTTCCCATAGACCAGTGCAAGAATGGTGTCCGCTCAGCTGATTAAATAGAGCTGATCGGAATCATCCTACCAGTGACATACTGGGCAGGAACATTAGTTACCTTCAGGAAATCTAGTTACAAGCAATTTGAACATAGTGTTAGCTATCGTGCCTGTGTGACAACTAATTGGCCTGAATGCAAAATATTTCTGCTGCTGTAGTCATTGAATTTGCAGCTAAATGCTTAAACTGGTGATTGTTTTTTAAGTTCAATTCTCATAAAGCAAGGAATTGATCTAGGTTGGCCCAACTCAGAAGTGTTGCTGGTTTTGATTAATACTTTTATCGCCTGTATCCAGGCCAAATGCTTCTTGCTTGGGAGTTTTCACTAAAATGGCAGCCAAAGGTCTGGAGAGGCATCACATTTCATGTTGTGTTGATGGAAGTGGGGCTGGGAGATGTGCAACAGAAACCAGACCTTTAATCAGTAGATAGAAGGAGGAAACTTTTTATATTGTGAGTGATTCTTGGAGATGCTTGCCATCGAATTGTAAATAGTAAAACATGCAAGTTGTGGGATAATGGGGGAGAGGAGCTTCATGCTCTTGGCTGTTTATTTAAAAAAAAGATTGGGTAGGCTCACCACCAACACTTGCATAAGTTTGATCGATGAAAGAATGCAGAGGAGATTTACCAGGATGCTGCCTGGTTTGGAGGGTAGGTCTTATGAGGAAAGGTTGAGGGAGCTAGGGCTGTTCTCTCTGGAGCGGAGGAGGCTGAGGGGAGACTTAATAGAGGTTTATAAAATGATGAAGGGGATAGATAGAGTGAACGTTCAAAGACTATTTCCTCGGGTGGATGGAGCTATTACAAGGGGGCATAACTATAGGGTTCGTGGTGGGAGATACAGGAAGGATATCAGAGGTAGGTTCTTTACGCAGAGAGTGGTTGGGGTGTGGAATGGACTGCCTGCAGTGATAGTGGAGTCAGACACTTTAGGAACATTTAAGCGGTTGTTGGATAGGCACATGGAGCACACCAGGATGATAGGGAGTGGGATAGCTTGATCTTGGTTTCAGATAAAGCTCGGCACAACATCGTGGGCCGAAGGGCCTGTTCTGTGCTGTACTGTTCTATGTTCTATGATTACAGTAATCACTCAGGTAATGCTCCCAGTCCCCTCAAAAATCAGACCTGTGAGTCAAAGCCTACTTTAGACTATGTCTTCGGTTTGGATTTTCAAGATTGTTTATATTTGTTAGAATACAATACATTATCCTTCCTGGTCCATACTTTCCTGTGAATGTTTCTGCAACAATTCCTCTTGTCTTTATTTAAAATACAAATAATCCCCACCTGAAATCTTAGTTGCATCTCTCCTGTTCCAAGTACTAAGTTTAGCTGCAATCTGGGTGGCACGGTGGCTCAGTGATTATTACTGCTGCTTCACAGCACCAGGGACCTGGTTCAATTCCGGCTTTGGGTGACTGTGTGGAGTTCCTCCCACAGGGAGGCTTCCTCCCACAGTCCAAGGATGTGTGGGTTAGCTTGATTGACCATGCTAAATTGCCCTTTACTGTCAGAGGAATGTGGAGGGTAAATATGGGGTTGCAGGGATAGGGCCTGGGTGGGATTGTTGGTGCAGGCTCGATGGGTCGAATGGCCTTCTCCTAGACTGTAAAGATTCTATGATTCTAAATGCATGGTTTGAGGGGTGATGTAGAGGAGGCTTAAGATTTGTCGGACATTGGGACTAGTTAGAGAGTCATACAGTTGGCCCATCGAGTTTGTCTCGGATGTCCTTTGTAATACAGGTGTGATTTTCTCCATATCTTATTGATGATCTAGTAAAGTGTTAAATTTCTATTACATCAGTACTAATGGGAGGATTATTTTTCAGCTTATTACAGCCAAGCTAACACAGATAAGTTCGAATATGCCTTCAAGTCCCGATAGCTCTTCTGATTCTTCAACGGGCTCCCCTGGAAACCATGGTAACCACTACAGCGATGGTCCGAATCCTGAAGTAGAAAGCTGTTTACCTGGAGTGGTAAGAATATTGCGATGTTCTCTTAATATATACGTTATGTAAATATTTTTGGAAATTATATATTGTAAATATATTAAGTTTAATATAACATCAGGAAGGGTGCTGTTTAACTTGTTGCTGTACAAGTTCCACTAATTTGTGTAGTAAAACAAATGCTTAAACTCAGCTAAATGATGCAAAATCAAAATTTCCCTTGAATATTTAATTTATAGGCTGCGTTCATTGTCACGTTCATTTGGGTAACTTTTCTGAGGATATTTTTCCCTTGGGATATGTGAGAGTCCCTCATTATACTGTCACGTTAGACAATTATTTTTGACTTTCTGAACATAAATTCAAATCAGAGCGACACGGTGACAGTGGTTAGCACTGCTGCCTCACAGCGCCAAGGATCCAGGTTCAATTCTGGCCTCAGGTCACTGTCTGTGTGGAGTTTGTACTTTTTCCCTGTGTCTGCGTGGGTTTCCTCCGGGCGCTCGGGTTTCCTCCCACAGTCCAAAGATGTGTGGGTTAGATTGATTGGCCATGCTAAATTGACCCTAGTGTCAGGGGGATTAGCAGGGTAAGTGTGTGGGGTTACGGGAATAGGCCTGGTTGGGATTGTGGTTGGTACAGACTTGATGGGTCAAATGGCCTCCTTCTGTACTGTAGGGATTCTATGATTCTAAATGCTTGGTTTGAGAGGTGATGTAGGAGGCTTAAAATTCTTCGGACATTGGGGCCAGTTATAGAGTCACACAGTTGGCCCATCGAGTTTGTACTGACGAAAACTTCATTAAGTCTGCACTAATCCCACTTTCCAGCATTTGACCATAATCTTGAATGTTATGACATTTCAAGTGCTCATCCATGTGCCTTTTAAAGTTGTAAGGTTTCCTGCCTCTTCTACCTCCCAGGTAGTGCATTCCAGGCTCCCACCACACCCTGGGTGAAATAAATCTTTCCTCAAATCGCTTGTAAACCTCCTAGCCCTCACCCTAATATTGTCTCCTTGTTATTGATGCTTAACTAAGGGGAACAGCTGCTTCCTATCCACCCTGTCCATACACCTCAGGTCCCCAATTAGCTTTCTCTACTTTAAAGAAAATCCGAGTCTTTCTGACCTTTCTTCATAATACAAATGCTCCATTCCAGGCAACATGCCTGTGAATCTCCTCTGCGTCCCAGTACAATCACATCCTTCCTATAGTGAGGTGACCAGAGCTACACACAATACTCCAGTTTTGGCCTAACCAAAGTTTTGTAAAGCTCCAACATAGCCTCCCTGCTCTTAATAGTCATGGAAGTGACCCATATGCCTTCTTAACTACCCTATTAATCTGTCCTGTTGCCTTCAGGGATCTGTGGACAAGAACTCTGAGATTTCTCTGTTCCTCAGAGCTTCCTAGTGTCCTGCCATTCATTGAGTACTCCCTGGTCTTGTTGTTCCTTCCTTAGGTGATCACCCCTGCAATTTTCAGGGTTAAATTCCATCCTCCCATCTGACCAACCCGTCTATATCTTTCTGCAACCTAAGACTTCCTTTCAAGCTGTTCAAGAACCTCATAGTACCTCTCCCTGAATTCTGTACCTAGATCATCCTCCTCCCAAGTGAAGACGGATGTGAAGTACTCATTGTCTTCCGACTCCAGGCACAGATCGCCCCTAATGGGCCCTACACTTAATTGGTTACCCTCTTCTTAATATGCTTACAGAATAACTTGGGATTCTTCCTAATGTTAACCCATCAGTGCTTTTTCATGTCCCCTCTTTGCTCTCCTAATTGCTTTCTTGAGTTCCCCCTGCACTTTCTATACTCCACTGATTTACTCCCTTTGTACCTGCTCAAAGCCTCTTTTCTTTCTTCTCCAGTACTGAATATTCCTCGACATCCAGGGTTCTCTGCACTTGTTGCTCCTACATTTCACTCTAAAAGGACCTCTACTTTCTCCGTTTCCTTTATGAATGCTCTCCATTGTTCTTCTATTTTCCCACAAAAAGCTGTCGCCAGTCTACTTTGCCCAGATCCTGCCTTATTTTAATAAAATCTGCCTTTCCCCAGTCCAAAACCAGTTTTGCAGACATCCTTTTCCTTTTCCATGATAAACTTATATCATGTGTTGTGGTCGCTCCCCTACTGCCAGTTCAAATATTTGTCTGGCTTTGTTTCCCAAAATTAGATCCAGCATTGTGCTTCCCCTTTGTTGGACCTTCTACATTTTGACAAGTTCTGTGGCACAAGGCTGTCGTTCAAAAGGGGCATATTGTACTGCAAAAGGACTGGAGCCAATGCTCTTGTGAGGAGGTTTACTGGTGTGGTTGGGGAGGGTTTAAATTAAATTGATGGTGACATGCGCACAAACATATGGAGGTGAAAGGAATAAGATGCACATATAAGGTGTGTTGGATTGAACTAGGGAAAGGCAGTAATATTGTATTAGATAGGAGCAGCCTAAGAAGGATCATGAGGAATAAAAAGGCAGGTTCCATGTATGTAAATACACAGTGGGGTGAATAGGGTTGTAAGCTACAAGCAGAAAAGCTGTATGGGAACGTATTGTAGTAATTGGATGCTTAATCAAGGGTATGAGGTGTTCAGAATAAATTAGGGAAGGTGAAAATGGAGGTGGGAAGGTATTGATGCGAATAGGATGTCCTTGAGGGGTAAAGATTAAATCCATTTAGTTGAAGTTGAGAAGCAAAAAGGATATAATCACTATTGGGAGTACAATGCAGACCTCCAAATGGTGAAGGATAGAGAGCAAATCTGCAGGGAAATCAGTTGCAGAAGAACTATGGAGTGGTGATATTGGGATTAATATTAATTGGGATAACGCTTTGAGTAATGGGTAAGGAGGGGGAGAATTTCTGAAATGTGTTCAGGAGAACTTTCGTGACCAGTATGTTCGTGGTATAGCTTAGTCATAGAGACAAACTGTACAGAAAAGGTTCTTCGGCCCATTGAGTTTGGAAGAAGGAGGTGGTGGCGGGGGGAACCAAAGATTTTACTTCTCTGTAAGTAAATAGCATTTTGTTACTGAGCACTGAGTGATAACACTTACTGAGGCAGATTTCAGTTTCCTTCAGCAGTGATGGCTTTGCTGAAACAAGTATTTTAGTTTATAGCCAGTTGTGCTTAAGCAATGTTTATGCTTTAAATTCACTTCACATTGAAAATATCCAACAGCTTTTTACCATACAGCATTTGTGAGAATAGTGTAATAATCTTGAAATTGTAATCCGAGATATAAAAAATAAGCAGCCACCTAAACAGAAAATTTGTTACAAAGGGAATAGCAAATGTACAAAATATTACAACTGAGCAAAACGTTGCACAGATGACAAACCCATTTACTGAACTACAAGAATTACAAAGATAGAAGTCCGTGAATCGAGGTGCTTCCATGCACAATGAAATTACAGTACTTGAAATCAGTTCTAACATTACCAAGTCATTCCAACCATTGCATATAGCAGGCATTTTGCTTTTCTACTGAATGTTAGTTGGATACCATTTTGTTTGGCACTTTCAAGGATTCTGGTTTTCAGGTTCCAACGAAGAGTCAGATTGGACTTGAAACAATTACTCCATCTCTTTCTCCACAGATAAAAGCAGACCTGCTGAGTATTTCCAGCACTTTGTTTTTGTTTCAGGTTTTCTTAATTCTTCCATGATGCCTTGCCAGGTGTTTGTTACAATTTATGACTTAACCACACATAACAGGGTGAGAAGGTGGCTCAGTTGATATGTAGAAATCTAATAGACAAATCTAGAAAGCATAAATGCTTAATTACCAAGTGAGCTGTCAGACACGTCAGATTTCATTTTGGGGCTCGGACACAAACTGCTTTTGAAAGCTTCAATATTATTTCATTTCTAGGCTAATATACATTGCATCTTTCTCAAACTAATTCTTAGGCCTTTACTGTTGGATGATTTGACAGAATGCAGCCAGAGGCCACTCTAATGAGGACGGGTTTTTCAACTTGGTGTGGTGGTTGCTGGATGATCAATTGCTGTTTCATAATAGTGCCAGAGAACGGGACAATTACAAACTTTACACCCATGTTCAAAAGATGCAAGAATAAGCCTAGCAATTACAGGCCCGTCAATTTAACCTCAGTGGTGGGAAAGATTTTAGAAATAATAATTCGGAACAATGTTGTCAGTTGCTTAGACAAATATGAATTAATTAAGGAAAGCGAAAACAGATTTAAGGGCAGGGTTTGACTACTTGCCTGAATTTTTGACAAGGGAAATGCTGTTGATACAGACTTCTGAAAGACATTTGATAGAAGTGTCAAATAATGGGCATGATAGCAAAATTGCAAGTTTTTAGGCGCCCTGATCAACAGCAACCTGTCCTGATCCCTCATGTGGACACTATAGTTAAGAAAGCCCACCTGTGCCTCTACTTTCTCAGGAGACTAAGGAAATTTGGCATGTCCGCTACAACTCTTAACAACTTCTACAGATGCACTATAGAAAGCATTCTTTCCGGTTGTATCACAGCTTGCTATGGCCCCTGCTCTGCCCAAGACCACAAACTACAAAGGGTCATGAACAAAGCTCAGTCCATCACTCCAACCAGCCTCCCATCCATTGACACTGCACTTCCTGCTGCCTCGGAAAAGCAGCTAGCATAATCAAGGACCCTACGCACACCAGGCATACACTCTTCCACCTCCTTCCGTTGGAAAAAAGATACAAAAGTCTGAGATCACGTACCAACCGACTCAAGTTGATCTTTCTCTGCACCCTAGCTATGACTGTAACACATTCTCCACTCTCTCCTTTCCTTCTCTATGTACAGTATGCTTTGTATAGTGCGCAAGAAACAATACTTTTCACTGTACACTAATATATGTGACAATAATACATCAAATCAAAATTAAAACCATAGAATAAAATAGAAGCAGCCTGGGTATGAAATTGGCTGAGAAATGAGGAATAGGGAGTAGCTGTGAATGGTTGATTCTCAGACTGGGGAAAGGTGTTTGAACACCTGCTGCTCTTGGTGTATATTAATGGATGTTGGTCAGCTCAGTTGGCTGGTCCATGATGCTAACAGCGCAGGTTCAGTTCCGATACCAAGGTTATTCATGAAGGCCTGCTTTCTAAACCTTGTCCCTAGCCTGAGGTGCAACGATCCTCAAGTTAAATCACCACCAGTCAGACCCCACCCTCAGAAGGGGAGAGCAGCCTATGGTCAACTGGCACAGCACTAACTTTATTAGTGACCTAGACTTTTAGTGTACAGGCTGTACAATTTCAGTATTTGTGGGTGACACACAACTTGGGAGTATTGTGATCTGTAAAACTTAGAAGATACGGCAGCATGGTGGAAATGGAGAAACAAGTGGTAGATTGAATTTAATGTAGAGAATTATGAAGTGATTCATTTTGGTAGGGTGAGAATATGCAATGTAACTTAATATAACAATTTTCAGAGGTTGCAGGAACAGAGACTTATTGAAGGTACACTTATTGAAGATTGCAGGGCAGGTTGGGAAAGTGGTTCCTAAAATATATGGAATCCTGGGCTTTCTAGAACAGGCCATGGAGTACAAAAATAAGTCTTGTCTAAAATACTGATGGGTGTTCAGTTCCGAGCACCACACCTTAGGAAGGATGTGAAGGCAATCGAGAGGGTGCAGTAAAGATTCACAAGAATGCTCCAGTGGTGAAGAAATTCAGTTAAATGTGGATAGATTAGAGAAGCTGTGGCTGTTCATCTTAGAGAATATTAAGATGATGAGGTATCTGGACAGAGTAGATAGAGAAAAACTGTTCAATTGCTGAAAAGATCCAGAAGCTGACCCTGATTTAAAATGATTGGCGAAAGAAGCAGCAACAAAATAAGAAAAATGTACTGTCTGAGAATGTGATAAATCCAAAATCAGTCACAGCCTTCAAAAAGAGAATTGGAAGTTATCTGAACAGAAAAAATTGCAGTGTTATGGGGAAAATACAGTGTTTGACTAGGTGAGTTGCTCTTAAAGAGGCAAATTGCCGCCTCCTGTGCTGTAACTATTCGATGATTATAAGTCCAGACTAGAACAAGGGAAGTGCAACAGGATCCAATATTAAAGTTGCACCGTAAAAGCAATGAGAACCAGATGTAGAGTGGAAGAGAGCAATAGGCGACAGTATGAGTGTTATGTGGAAGAACCAATACAGTACTAAATTGGAAGAGGACAATTACTAAAGATGAAATGAGCTATCTTTATTTCATTTCGTGGACTTGAATCACCTGCTTGGTTGAGCTCGTTTGCAGATTGATTGCAATTCAGTTGAGATAGGGAGAGGAGAAGATGGTAGAACAGATATTTAATCCTTCAGTCTAGCCATTGGGCAACATAATTTTCAGAATATTTAGTCAAATGTTTCTAGACAGATCACTAATCATTCTAATATCTGTGTTGTCAAAGGAATTGTATATTCAGTTCACAACTTTGTCAAAAGCCAACTTTATAATGCAGAACAGATTGTTAGATTTAGATGTTGGAACAAATCATTTGTTTTGACTTTGTTCATTTTTTTATGTTAGCAGCAGGGATAATCCCTAATAGTGATTTTTTTTTTGATGGATAGTTTAGGCTTACTGTTTAACGTGACATTTTCCTGCTCCGAGTGAAATGAATTGAACTTAAAAATAGCCGGCTGTTTTGAGAATCCAGGCACCTAAATTGTCAGGCTGGAAGCAAAGTTTTAGTTGAGATATTTAATTTGTCCCTGGCCTTGATTTGGCTAGTCATGAGCAATGACACACATCCAGGAATTTGCAGTGTGTTCTTTGGTTTGCAGATGAGAAAAATGAGGGCAGCAAGTCTGAACCAGACACTGGAAATGGCTGCAGTGTCTTGCTGTTCAGCGATGACTTTTGTGAACCGCTGCTTGTTTCATTTCAAAATTTGGGGAAACAAGGAGCTATTCTTTTTGATTGGATGATTTTTTAAAAATTGTTTCTAGATTGCTTACTTTCACCTCCACAACATTGTCTGCTGCTGATCCACCTCCGTTCCTAAGGTGATAAAGCCTTCAAGCATGGCTTCAATATGCCAGACTTGATAACCTTTGTACTCTTCTGACTGACTTCCTGTCCTCCGTTCTCTGTAAACTTGAGTTCATCCAAAATTTATCCAGCACCGAATTATGCATCCTCATTACTTAAAAAAAAAGTTGATGCCCAAAACTCAATGCAGTAGCTCAGGTTGGATATGACGAGGTTGTGTAGAACTGAGCTTCCTTTCATCACTTGAATTCCAATCGTTTGTTAATGACCAGCATTCCATAAGTCCTTTTGATTACTTTTGTACCTGTGCAGTAATTTTTATTGAATTGTCTAAATCCTGTTAGACTTCCACGACTTCTAATTTCTCGCTACTCAAAGTTTTGTGATTTGTCGTCTTCAAATTCAAAATAGATGATCTCATACTTTCTCCACGTTGAATTCCATCAGCCATAGTTTTGCCGACTCAGCCTCAGTTCCTTTTGCGATTTCCTCCTCCTGTCCACCCAACTTGCTGCATCTTCTACTGATGTGTTATTTGCAGCTAGATGTACAGCTATCTATTCCATCACCCCATGTTTGTGATAAAAGCTGAGGCCCAAGTGCAGATCCTGGGAGAGCACCACTTGTCACATCCTATCAATCAGTCCTATCCTTCATACAAATTCTCGCCAGCCCAGAATGGAGAGGATCTCCAAGAAGATCGTGCATATCGACACAGACATCAAGTTTCACTCACCTGATGGAGCAGTGCTCCGAAAGCTCGTGATTCCAAATAAACCTGTTGGACTTTAACCTGGTGCTGTGAGACTACTTGCTGTGCCCACCCCAGTCCAACATCAGCATCTCCACATCATGACAAATTCTCTGTTATTGATTAGAAGATAGAGAGACTAACATCACAAGGCTACTTACAGTTGAGATGAAGGATGTATTTCCAAGAGGCTCTTAAGGTGAAGAAAGCTGTAAGTGTGCACACTGGGTAAAATTTAGGTATTGTATGACCAGGCTTGTTTAGGCATCTGAGGAAATGCCTGGTTAGTGTGTTTAATTGCTATAAATATAGCTATTGATATTCCTGAGGTGGAAACTTGGACCAGTTCTCCAGGCATGCATACCTGTCAGGATTAGAAATTTTCTTAGAAAAAAATTGGCTATTTATGATGAATGTTGAAAAGGGTAAGCTGTAAGAAGTGTAGGCAGAAACATGGTTGCCTCAGGTATTGATCAGCTTGCATTACAAAGACCAGTAGCCAAAATAGTTCCTGTAAACCTAAAGCAAGTGTCCTAGCTGGGGGAAGTGGGAGGACAAATTTCAAAAGTATACTTTAGTGCTAATGACATCATTTAGCTGACATCGTTTCCAACTTTTCCAAGGGTTTTGACTTGCACCTTACTGTCTTCCTCCTCAACCCTCAGCTACCACTATCCCATTCCCCACTGATCTTGATCTACCTGCAAAAGCAGCTTTGAGGAAGGCCCCCCCCCCCCAATGCCTCCAATAGACTCCTGACATACTTGGCATAACCTACTTGTTGTTGTATTATACTGCTTTAAAGCTTAATTAAAGGCTTGCGGTACTTGGTGCTCATGTTTCTGTTTTAGTCATAGAGGTTTACAGCATGGAAACAGGCCCTTCGGCCCAACTTGTCCATGCCGGCCCTTTTTTTAAAAACCACTAAGCAAGTCCCAATTGCCCGCCTTTGGCCCATATCCCTCTATACCCATCTTACCCACGTAACTGTCTAAACGCTTTTTAAAAGACAAAATTGTACCCGTCTCAACTACTACCTCTGGCAGCTTGTTCTAGACACTCACCACCCTCTGTGAAAAAATTGCCCCTCTGGACCCTTTTGTGTCTCTCCCCTCTCACCTTAAACCTATGCCCTCTAGTTTTAGACTCCCCTACCTTTGGGAAAATATGTTGACTATCTAGCTGACCTATATCCCCCATTATTTTATAGACCTCTATAAGATCACCCCTAAGCCTCCTATGCTCCAGAGAAAAAAATTCCCAGTCTATTCAGACTCTCCTTATAACTCAAACCATCAAGTCCCGGTAGCATCCTCGTAAATCTTTCCTGCACTCTTTCTAGCTTAATAATGTCCTTTCTACGATAGGGTGGCCAGAACTGTACACAGTGCTCCTTCCTAAAGGTAGCTTTAAGTGAATAATTAACAACTTATTTTATTCAACCAACCGGGAACTTTAACTAAACAAGTAACAATTTTAATTACAGGATGGTTCGACTGAAATGCTGTTCAAATAAAAATAAGGATCATTTAGTACCAAAACAGTCATAACAGAATCTTAGTCACTCTCAAAAAAACTAGATACAACCAGGTCTGGTGGCTTGGAAAAGATTTGGAGGTTCTTCTGTAGTTGTCCGCTGCCTGTAAGCGCTGTTCGATTGGGTACTTTTCGCTGGTTGAATGGTGAGTTCTCTTACGGCATATCTGAAGCTGGCAGAGTTGAGAACTAACTGTTGATCTAACTGCCTTAAACTGCTTCAGTTGATCTGACCCTGTCTCTGGCTCAAGCGATGTTTTGGTAGAAAATACACCGCCCAGCTTTTGTATGTGAGATTATTTTGAATTAAGCATAATTTGTTGACTTCACAGCCAGAGCTATTCAAGTTGTAGTGATTGCACTTCAGCATTATCTATCTAGAATACTTAAGAATACAATATACAATTTTGATCTTCATGGTACAAAACCGATACGAGGCATTGGAGACACAAACAAGATTTGTAAGGATAATGCAAGACTGCGATGTTACAACTATTGGAGAAGGCTGAACAGACAGGAGCTCTTTCCCCTAGAAAAGAGAAACTGCAGGGTGACATAGAGAGCTTAAAAATGATGGAATTTGATCTGGTAGATGTAGAGATGTTCTCACTTGCAGGAAAAGTAAAAAACTATGCATCATTGCTATGAAATTAACTAAAGAATTTTCTTAAACAGCATAAACTTCTTATGATTACACTGTGGAACTTAGTACCACATGGAATAGTTGAGGTGAATAATATAGAATCCCTACAGGATAGAAGGAGGCCATTCGGCTCATTGAGTCTGCACTGACATTCCAACAGAGCATCCCACCTAGGTCCTATCCCTGTAGCCTCACGTATTTGCTCCACTAATCCCCTAACCTACACATCTTGGGGCACTAAGGGGCAGTTTAACATGCCCAATCCACCTAACTTACATATCATTGGACTTTGGATATTGATTAGGAAGCGAAATAAAGACGCAAGGGATAGAAGGAAATTATATTGTCAGATGGAAGCAGCTTTTGTAGCATAATCATAGAATCATCATAGAATTCCTACAGTACAGAAAGAGGCCATTTGGCCAATTTGAGTCTGCACCGACAACAATCCCAGCCAGGGCCTATCTCTGTTCACGGCACCATGGCACAGTAGTTAGCACGGCTGCCTCTCAGTGCCAGGTTCCCAGATTTGATTCCTGGCTTGGATCACTGTCTATGCAGAGTCTGCATGTTTTCCCCATGTCTGCTCTGGCTTCCTCCCACAGTCCGAAAGACATGCTGGTTAGGTGCATTGGCCATACTAAATTCTCCCTCTGTACCCAAACAAATGCCAGAGTGTGGCGATTCGGGGATTTTCACAGTAACTTCATTGCAGTGTTAATGCAGGCCTACTTATGACACTAAGAAATAAACTATAAAAACATTTTTACCCTGCTAATCTCCTTGACACTAAGGGGCAATTGAGCATGGCCAATGGTCCTAACTTGCATATCTTTGTAGAAGAATGATGCTTTGTTTGCATTCCTACATCCAAGGTGCAAGTAGGCCATCAGGCTACTCACCCCTAGCCTTGTGGATTCCTGACCCTGCTTTAACCATCGACCTACCTTCCAACAAAGCATTATTCAAAGAACAAGAAAAATTACAGCACAGGAACAGGCCTTTTGGCCCTCCAAGCCTGCACTGCCCGACTAAACTAAAACTCGCTACCCTTCTGGGGACCATATCCCCTGTTCCCATCCTATTCATGTATTTGTCAAGGTTCTATAAAATTTACTATTGTATATGCTTCCACTACCTCCCCTGGCAGCGAGTTTCAGGCACCCACCACCTTCTGTGTAAAAAAAAAAAAAACTTGCCTCGTTCATTTCGTTTAAACCTTGCCCCTCGCACCATAAACCTATGCCCCCTAGTAATTGACTCTTCCACTCTGGGAATAAGCTTATGACTATCCACTCTGTCCATGCCCCTCATAATCTTGTAGATTTCTATCCGGTCACGCCTCAAACTCCGTTGTTCCAGTGAGAGCAAACCAAGTTTCTCCAACCTCTCCTCAAAGCTAATGCTCTCCATACCAGGCAACTTCCTGGTAAATCTTTTCTGTACTCTCTCCAGAGCCTCCACATCCTTCTGGTAGTGTGGCGACCAGAATTGAACACTATATTCCAAGTGCGGCTTACCAAAGGTTCTATAAAGCTGCAACATGACTTACCAATTTTTAAACTCAGTGCCCTGGCCAATGAAGGCAAGCATGACGTATGCCGCCTTGACTACCTTCTCCACCTGCGTTGCCACTTTCAGTGACCAATGTACACCCAGATCCTTCTGCCTATCAGTACTTTTAAGGGTTCTGCCATTTACTGTATATTTCCTATCTGTATTAGATTCAAATGTTTGCTGTGCGGGCAATGATCCCATCACTTAATAGGGGATTTTCAGAGTAACTTCATTGCAGTGTTAATGTAAGCCTACTTGTGACAATAAATAAACTTGGAAACTTTAATATTGCATAATCCTGCTCCGGCCCAATCCTTTGAGCATCAGAAACATGACTACAAATTGAACCAACTAATTGTAGTTATTTTCTATTGCCTCTTTACTCCAAAGACTAGATTGGTGAAGGCACACAAAAGGACTTGAAGGGAGAAGTTAGTTTCTGTGTTATCTTTAAGGTTTTCAGGGTGTTTCAAAGTACTTCTAACAAATGAGCTTTGATTGTAGTGACTGTTCCTAGTAGGTAAATATGACAGCCAATTTGCACACAGCAAGGTCTCAATGCAGCATTGAGATCAGTGACCAATTAACCTATTTTTTAAATCATTGGGGATAAATCTCAGCCAAGACTTTGGGTGAATGCCCCTACTTCTCTCGCAATTCCACAACATCTTTTATGTCCACTTAAGTAAGCAAATACTGCCCTTGTTGCATGACACCTTTGATAATGCAACTGTGTCGCAGTAGTGGACTAAAGTTCCAGTTTAAATCATGCTCAAGTATGTCCTGGAATCTATCTGGAACTCGAGTGAGAATGCTATTTGCTGAAACAAGCTGTTAATAAAAATGATCAGTTTTGACATTTTGATCAATGAAAAATTTAATCTTTTGCTGAATTCAATCAAAAGTTTAACGAGCAAAAATAGACAATTAACTGAAATATACAAAGAAAATTACAGCACAGGAACAGGCCCTTCAGCCTTCCAAGCCTGCACCGACCATGCAGCCCGACTTAATGATTCATGTATTTTTCAAGACTCCCCTTAAAACCGTATCCGCTTCCACTACCACCCCCGGCAATGAGTTCCAGGCACCCGCCACCCTCTGTGTAAAAAAAAAAAAAATCTGCCTCGTACATCTCCTTTAAACCTTGCCCCTCGCACCTTAAACCTATGCCCCCTAGTAATTGACTCTTCCACCCTGGGAAAAAGCTTCTGACTATCCACTCTGTCCATGCCTCTCATAATCTTGTAGACTTCCATCAGGTTGCCTCATAACCTCCGTTGCTCCAGTGAGAACAAACCAAGTTTCTCCAACCTCTCCTCATAGCTAATGCCCTCCATACCAGGCAACATCTTGGTAAATCTTTTCTGTACCCTCCCGAAAGCCTCCACATGCTTCTGGTAGTGTGACGACCAGAATTGAACACTATAATTCCAACTGCGGCCTAACTAAGGTTCTGTAAAGCTGCAACATCACTTGCCAATTTTTAAACTCAATGCCTCGGCCGATGAAGGCAAGCATGCCGTATGCCTTCTCCACCTGCATTGCCACTTTCAGTGACCTGTGTATCTGTACACCCAGATCCCTTTGCTTGTCAATACTATTAAGGGTTCTGCCATTTACTGTATATTTCCTATCTATTATTCCAAAATACCGAATCGTGGTATATCAAATTTCATCTTTTTCAAATAAATTAATCCAGTTTTGGCTAGTTTTTAGTCATGTACAGACAGATTTCTCCAAAGACCTGTAATTGTGTTATAATTCAGATTATTTAGTTATTCCTAATCTGTTTCTTTCTTAGATAATGTCCTTACACCCTCGATACATTTCCTTTCTTTGGCAAGTTGCGGATCTGGGCAGTAGCCTAAATATGCCACAGCTGAGAGATGGTGCTCGAATCCTTATGAAGCTCATGCCTCCTGGTAAGGTACTTAAAAAAAATAATACAGATGAAACTGATATATTTCTGCCAGTGTTTATTTAAATGAGGGCATGTGTGATGTGGTGTGGTCAACTGAGAATCAAAGCTGATTTGAGTTTTGAACAAAGATGGTAATAATTGCTGCTATGAGCAGACAATTAACTAAGGTGACCACTATTGCAAATTGTTCATTTTGGAAAACTAATCAATCGTCGGCTGAACTGCCAGTGAGGACCAAGCATACTTACTTGATGAATCCATGTTAGTACAACTTCATTTGAAATTGTGCTTGATATTTTGAATCTGCCAGCAATATAATTCAGGACAATGAATGACTTTTTGTGTGTGTCAAGGAGGGTAACTTTGGAATCAAATCTCATGTTGAAGCTTGGTTTCACCTTTGAGTTTGGTGATGTTTGAAGTGAAACTTGTGAGAAGGAGTGAGATTGGCTGTGCATGGATGTCGAAGTGGGTTATTTGATCCATGTGAATTCATAGTATGGATATGCAATTTCAATTTTGCTTGCTAACATTTGGGTAGGGAGCTGTAATGGCCACTTTGTTTTACAAGTTAACTAAGCCAGGCAATTGTTCATGTGATGATTATAGACGGGTGGCTCAGTACTTTGGATGGTTAGTTCGTGACACAGGATGACATCAACAGCATGGGTTCAATTCTCATACCGGCTGGGGTTATTCATGAAGGCTCAAACTTGTCCCTCCCCTGAGGTGGTGATCCTCAGGTTAATACAACAACCTGTCCTATGGTCATCTGGAACTATGGCAACTTTACCTTTAACTATAGACATAACAATGCAGATAGATAGATGTAACATATGATTCTCTGGAATGGTTTCTTTTAAGGCTTCATTTTTCAATATACTAGTATAATTGACTTCTCAAATGGACACCTGTGCAGAGCTTCCATATGAAAACTCCAGATTTCCAGCTGATGGAAACTGATCAGTTTGTTTCCTTGTGTAACATTTGCCATTTTAAGTTCTTTTTCTTCTTTCATCGGACGTGGGCGTCACTGGTGATACAATCCCAGTTGGTGTTACTACTGAATGGGAAGTTCTCAATGGAACTCTAGCTTAAAAGACTGCAACTTTTACTTTTTTTGTTAGAAAGCATAGTGGAAGAGATTCACAGGACTGCCATTTAGCTTTTAAGAAGGAAAAAACATTGATTAAACATCAGAGGTTTGACTATAATACAATACTCCTTCAATCCACACCTGTCTCCATAAATGTACATGGGATTCAAGACTAACCCAGGTTACACAATCTATGTTATACCATACTGTTCTCACTAAATATACACACTCCTTAACTGAACAGGCTAATTCTGGTCAGACAACTTCCCACCCTGAAACCCAAGTGGTAGATGCCACTCGATCAATCTTCCGTGAATCTCTCCTCAAATGGCAGTACGGTGGCACAGTGATTAGCGCTACTGCCTCACAGCACCAGGGATCCGACTACGTGCAGAGTCTCCACGTTTTCCCCGTGGGTTTCCTCCAGGTGGTCCAGTTTCCTCCCACAGTCCAAAAGACGTGTTGCTTAGGTGCGTTGGCCGTGATAAATTCTCCCTCAGTGTACACGAGCATAGAACATAGAACATAGAACATTACAGCGCAGAACAGGCCCTTCGGCCCACGATGTTGCACCGACCAGTTAAAAAAAAAACTGTGACCCTCCAACCTAAACCAATTTCTTTTCGTCCATGAACCTATCTACGGATCTCTTAAACGCCCCCAAACTAGGCGCATTTACAACTGATGCTGGCAGGGCATTCCAATCCCTCACCACCCTCTGGGTAAAGAACCTCCCCCTGACATCGGTTCTATAACTACCCCCCCTCAATTTAAAGCCATGCCCCCTCGTGCTGGATTTCTCCATCAGAGGAAAAAGGCTATCACTATCCACCCTATCTAAACCTCTAATCATCTTATATGTTTCAATAAGATCCCCTCTTAGCCGCCGCCTTTCCAGCGAAAACAATCCCAAATCCCTCAGCCTCTCCTCATAGGATCTCCCCTCCATACCAGGCAACATCCTGGTAAACCTCCTCTGCACCAGGTGCCAGAATATGGCGACTTGGGGATTTTCACAGTAACTTTATTGCAGTGTTAATGTAAGCCTACTTGTGACACAAATAAATAAACTTTAAACAAATCCCCCCACCAGATTGTCACATGATTGTTTCCAAACTCCAATTTCAAAATAACATGCTTTAAAATCTTCTTTCAAACAATGCTATCCCTCAGCTATTTTCGTAAGGATCCACCTCCAGGGTTTTCAATTCTCCTTTCTAACTAAGCTTTCAGCTGTTTTAGCAAGAATCTGCCTCCAGGTTTTCCTCCTCCTTTCAGTATTCCTTTATCTTGAATTGCCAGATGCATCCAAATGTTCACACACACTCAAAGCACTCAGTCCCGAATGGAATTCAAAAATGAGAAATAAAGACACCAGATTTGTGGCTATTCTTGAGTCAACCTTGTCAGCTCTGCTCTTCCCAGGCTTGAGTTTAACTTCAAATAGTCCCGTTTTCCAATTGCTGTTCCTCTTTGTTCCTTTTTAATTCAGTCTTCATGGAAACTTCTCTTTATTCTCTAGTTCCTGGAACTAACTGCTCTTCAGCTTCTCTGGATTTGCTTTCATAGAATACAAGAATCGCTGCAGATGAGGAGAGGACAATCGGCCCGTTGAGTCTGCACCAACTGTCTTGACAGAGTACTTTAGCCAGCCCCTCGCCCCCATCCTATCCCTGTAACCCCACACATTTCCCATGGCTAATCCATCTTACCTACAAATCTTGGGGCATTAAGGAGCAATTTAGCATGGCCAATCAACCTAACCTGCACATGTTTTGACTGTGGAAGGGAAACAGAGCACCCGGAGCAAACCCACGCACTGTGGTACAGTGGTTAGCACTGCTCTCTCAGTGCCAGGGACCCAGGTTCAATTCCAGCTTTGGTTGTCTATCTGTGTGGAGTTTGTATGTTCTCCGTGTGTCTGTGTGGGTTTCCTCTGGGTGCTCCAGTTTCCACCTAGAGTCCAAAGATGTGCGGGTTAGGTGGATTGGCCAGACTAAACTGCCCTTGGTGTCAGGGAGATTAGCAAGATAAATACATGGGGTTATGGGGATAGGGCCTGGGTGGGATTGCTGTCGGTGCAGGCTCAATGGGCCGAATATCCTCTTTCTGAACTGTAGGGATTCTATGATTCAGACACTGGGAGAATGTGCCAACTGTGTTCTCCAAGGCGGCCTTCACGACACATGACAACGCAGAATCGCTCAGCAGAAACTGATAGCCAAGTTCCGCACGCATGAGGACAGCCTCAACCGTGATCTTCGGTTCATGTCACACTATCTGTAACCCCCACAACTTGTCTGCCTTGCAAAATCTCACTAACTGTCCTGGCTGGAGACAATGCACATCTCCTTAACCTGTGCTTAACCCTCTCTCCACTCACATCGTCTGTACCTTTAAGACTTGATTATCTGTAAGGACTCGCATTCCAACCATTATTATGTAAATTGAGTTTGTGTCTTTATATGCCCTGTTTGTGAACACCACTCCCACTCACCTGATGAAGGGGCAGTGCAACGAAAGCTTGTGGCTTGTGCTACCAAATAAACCTGTTGGACTTTAACCTGGTGTTGTGAGACTTCTTACTGTGCTTACCCCAGTCCAATGCCGGCATCTCCGCATCCTGTACTTCATTCACAGGGGGGCTCTACTACATTCAAAGATTTTAACCCTTCAGTGAGCTGGATGGGTTTTTATGACAATCAACAGTTTCATGGTCACCATTGCTGAGACTAGTTCTATATTCCATAATTATTAATTGAATTTAAGTTAAATTAGTGGTCTTTTAGTCCACCAAACATTGTCATGTTTTATGCAAATGTTATTTTTGTGAATTCCTTTTGGTTTCAGAGATTACATCTCAAAGAATTACTGGTAGACCTTGCAAAGAAGCACTCTACATAGTTGATTTAACTCCTCACAGTTCCTTGGCATCTTTGCCTCAATAGCTATGCAGCGAAAGCAGTTGAAATTATGAAAATGTTCTTTGATTTCACTATTGTGTTAGAGCATCTGCTTCTAAGCACTCTTGAGCAAAGTTGTAATGTCATTTTGGAACTTTTCTCAAAGTTGCTGTGAAGGCTGTTTTGGTCAGTATGGTCTCTGCCAACATGCAAACCTTAACTATAATTTGTCCAGTCAGCACTTGGAGTTGTAAACAAACGTATTATGTTTTTATTCTGATTGGAAAAGTTTCTTTGTGTCTGCTTACTGTTCATGAGTGTCATCAACCTTATAATCTTGCATATCGCAGCTATCCTTATATTTGATTCATAGGGGTTATAAATAGAAGCTTATTTTTGCAAGGAAGTTTGCAGAGAAGTCCTATAATTACCTTACAGACTCAAGTGAGAAAGCCCTCTTGTCTTGATGTGCTATGATTCTAATACCCTTGATAGTTCTTGTTTTCATATCATCTGTTTTCCACCATATAAACTCTGTTGCTACCATGACAAATCAATGGCATACCTAGTTTTTCTCAAAAGGTGTCAGACTAACATAAGACAACAGTCTATACTAGATTCTGCTGGTAAAGTAAAATGTGTTTCTGCTTCCAACTCTTGAGATTCCCATACTTTGATTATACCATTGATTAATTTGTTTCATTTATGTTTGTCATAAATGCTTGAATGGACAATCCGGCTTGATGCAAAATGACAATCACAACAGCAAGCTGCTTCTCTGAAACACTGTACATTCTTAAAATAACACAACCTTTTTATTGGCGACTGCTTACCAAGCCTGGGTGCATCTCTCAAACTGAAAAACATGGATTGAAAGTACAGTTGTATACAGAAGAATGGTGAAAAGGATAATGAGTTGGATCATTTCCTTTATTCATGTTCTGTCTTTTTTTCTTTTGATTCTTAATAGCCCTGGAAGTGAAATATATGTCCATGTCAGAAGTAAGGTATTGTGATGTTTTCAGCCCCAAAACAGATTGTATATTTTTTTCTTGCTTAGCATATACACTAAGCAGAGGATTTTGAAACACCCGATAATTGTGTTGCTATTCAAAATAGATATTCAGGGGGTTTTTTCCACTTGAGAACATCCTGTGTTTTCCTTTCACAGTTGAGCCCTTGCGTTTTATGCTTCGAAAATCCCTTGAGTTGCTGAATGCAATGTTGTAGTAAAGGAATGAGTAAAAATGAATTTAACAAAAAAGTTAATTTTGCACAAGGCCATTGTGAATGTTTTTTGAATAATACCGATTAGCTCTAAGCAAAAAAAATGGATTCTGAAGCATCCATGTTACCAGTAGTTCAGAATAAAAGCTGAGCATATTAACTTTTTTGAATATTGGAAGCCTTTGTCTAGCAGCGATCTGCAGTGCTGGAAAATACCTCACTGTCACCTTTTTGTTTCAAGGAACCTATCTTGTTAACCAAGCTGATTGATGCAAAAGAAGGTATCAAGAATTATAATTCTGGATCACCAACTAATTAAGTCATGTTTGAAAACTGCGAAGCAGGCAAAAGTTAATGTTGCAAGTTAATGGAATACTTGCCTCAATATCTGTCATATTTCTTTAATCAATTTACAGCTTAGGCATACTCAGACCCATCCACTGTACCGTGGTTCAGTTCTGTATGTACTTGAGGCCCTCAAATTCAATCTTAAGTATTCGAGTCCCATTTTCTTGACTATTTCTATACCTCTATCACACATACTTTGGTAGTGTTGTCCTACTGAGGTGCCATGTCCCAGACTATTCCCCCAGTTGCCTGCTTATTCTTCCCTGTGAACTACCAACTGTTTATTTTGTTTTCATGCGTTACTCCAGCTTGATCGTGGTTCTCTCATTTGGCCCAATAGATCTTGCCTGGATCTCCTTAATCTGGACTTTTAACAAGTACAAGAAATAAATTGTCAACAATGTGAAAGGAGTATGAAAGCATGAGGAGGCCAAGTGAAGGAGGCTAACAGTGCTGTATCCATTAAGAAATTGTTTTTCTATGTTTTAGAAAGTGCTTCATGACCAAATGTTTTACTTGAATTGTAATCTCACAAAGCTAATTTGCACAGTGAGGTCCCACAAAGGGCAAAGTGATTAATGACAAGTTAATGCCATGGTGTTGATTGAGGACTATATGTTAACCAGGACACTGAGCGAATTCCCTACTCCCTTCTTCAAAAAAGTGGAATTCAATCTTGTGCCCACCTGAACAAGCAGATGTGTTCTGAGTTTAACATCACATCTGAAAGACAGTACCTTTGACAATATAGTACTCTTATCATTGTGGCATTCATCTGTGCTTCAATTATGTGGTCAGGTCCTGCAGTGGCACTTGAATCCACAAACTTGTGATTGGTGGAAAATGCTATCATTGAACCAATTTGACACCATACAGTGAGTATGCAATTGCTGTAAAGAAACCAGAAAAGAACTAATGGGAAGAAGTGCAGAAACAATTATTGGAAGAAATAGTTTTGTCTGTTAACTAAGCTTTGGGGATCAGGTACATTCAATACAAAATTGATCCGCAGCATTAACTTTGTTTCTCTCCACAGATGCTTCTAGATCTGCTGAATTTATTCAGCATTTTCTGTCGATATTTAATGCTATGTTTATTTCATAATACAATATATTACATAACACTCCTGACCTAAAGTAGTTCAATTTTCCAGAAGTGATACTGTTGAAAGTCAGCTGGTGTTAAATAGGCACAGTGGTTAGCACTGCTGCCTCACAGCACCAGGGACCTGGTTCAATTTCTGGCTTGTGTCACTGTCCGTGCGGAGTCTGCACATTCTCCCCATGTCTGCGTGGGTTTCCTCCAGTTGCTCCTGTTTCCTCTCACAGTCTGAAAGATGTGCTGGTTAGGTGCATTGACCTGAACAGGTGCCGGAGTGTGCCAACTAGGGGATTTTCACAATAACTTTATTGCAGTGTTAATGTAAGCCTTACTTGTGACTAATAAATAAACTTTAACTTTAAAAATTAATTTGATCAGTTTCCATATCGTTCTATTTATTTCATGGAATCTTATAAAATAGAAGGTTATTCGTTTTGTCATGTCTGTGCTAGCTCTTGGCAAGAGGTTTCCAATTAGTCCCACTCATTTGCTTTTTTCAGATATTTAATTCCCTTTTGAAAGTTATTGTTGAATCTATTTCCTCCATCTCTTTGAGCAGTACATTTCTGATCATAACTTGCAAGATAAAACAGATTCTTCTCTCTGATTCTTGCTGACATGCAGCAATGGATGATAAATGGATCCAAGTCAGCTGAAGTACAAATCTTTTTGCTTTTTAGGAGGTTTATTCATGGGATGTAGCATTACAGATGTTTGCCTCCTAACTAACCCAATGTTCCAACTGATTCTCTGTGTGTGCTCTGTCCTTACTCAAACAATGCCCATCACCGGTGTATCTTTAACAGTATAACCAACCAACCATTAAGGGTGGAAACCATTTTCTCCAGATCTACTCCATTAAAACTTTGAATAGTTTTTAACACCTCTTAAATATCCTCTCCTGTAAGAACTATCCTAGTTTCTCTCAGCTTTCCTCATCACAAAATTTATTTCATGATATTACTGTGTTTTCTCCCCTTCATAATTAATTAATTTTTTATATCTAATGGACTATGAATGATAACCTGTAAGTGGTGTTTCTAAAAGTAATCTGTATTTAGAGTTTTTTTTCAATGGATCAGATAAATTTGTTGCAGTGTGTGTGAGATATGGAATAATAAATGGAAGTGATATGGAATAATAGATCTTAAATTGTAAATCGGTTGCCATTTGCAGTACTTGATAATTGTAATTTTTGTGTTTGTAATCTGACCTTTTTATCTGTTCCAGATAACACTACAGTAGAAAAACTTCGTGCTATTTGCTTGGATCATGCAAAGCTTGGTGAGAGCAGCCTCAGTCCAAACCTTGACTCACTTTTTTTTGGGCAATCTGCCTCTCAGGTGTTGTACCTAACTGAGGTATGTAATGCATCAATCTCCTATTATGATACAGCGTTGTGCAAAAAGCTAATTGTTTTTAGTCAAAGAGATTGGAGGAAAGAGCAATGACTTGGGATTTGAGTGTCTCTCCTTTGACTTCCTTCAAGTTACTCTCTGCCTCTAAAGCTATAGATTTTGGGATGTAGGACTGATTTCTGCTTCTTTTCAGCCCAGCTTCATTGTATGGTTGAAATCACAGAATTCTAATTCCCCATTCTGATGCAATTTCTTTGAAATACAATGTTCATGGAAAAACACAATTATTGCTTGTGTTGATTCTTCAAAGCATTAGTCTTTGCTCGAGAGCGCTTTACTTGCAAGTATGCTAAAGAAATTACTTGGACACCAATAGTCTTCATTTGCAGGGGTAAAGGTGCCATCCTTTTGAAGAACGTTAGTTTCTTGGGGGAAATTCTCATGTAATATAATGTATGCATGAGGTACCACGTATATTAGAAGTTTCTGGGGTACAGTTCATTTCCAGAATGGTTTGGTGTGTACAGCAATATTTGGCATAATTAAAGATGAACTATTGCATTCTAATTGTTACGTTTCCATCAGGGATTCCCAACAGGCAAAACCATAAATGTCCTAAGTGCTTAAAGTCGCATGATTGCATTTCTCTTCCTGTTGCTGATGACAATGGCTCTTTAACCATAGTTACAATGGATCTTGTTAACCTTTAAATCTGCTGCCTTGGATGCAAAAGCTGTAACTTAACTTTGAATAATACCTCCTTTTGGAAATGGGAAACAAAAATAAAATATGAAGAGACAAAATGCTGGAAGTACTCAATAGGTCTGGCAGAAAGAAAAGCAAAGTTAACATTTCAGGTTGATGATCTTTGATCAGAACAAGGAAAAGTTCAAAATGCAATAGGCTTTTTGAGTACATGGAGGGTGTGTAAAGAACAGAAGAGAAGGTCTTTGATAGACTGGAAGGAGGAGAGATTAAATGGCACAAGAATTAGTCATGCAGGACCCAAGGGAGTGGTGATGGGGCAGACAGTGAAGCAATGTCCTGCTGCACAAAAATAAAATTAAGAGGAAAAACTGAAGCATGCAAAGGAATGGAAACAAGTGATTACAGTCTGAAATTGCTGGAAATATTTGAGTCCAGAAGGCTGTCAAATCCCCAGTTGAAAATTGCAGTGCTGTTTCTTGAGCTTAAGTTGAACACCTTTGGAACACTGCAGGTAGACCCATTGAATACAGAGGCTTTTCCAGGGGGAGAAGAGCATGTGGAACTATCATAGTTCCAGGAGGTAGGGGAAAGGGCAGAGCAGAAGTGCGGGAAATGTGATGGACATGTTAGAGGACCCCTTCAACTGCAGTGGGGTGAATCCATCATTAAGATGGAGAAACTGGCAAATAGAATGCAGCATTTATAGGAAGTCAACTATGAGGAATTCTAGTCTAGGTAACTGTGCGAGTTGGTGGGCTTACAGTGAATATTTGTTGGCCTATCCCCAGAAATGAATACAGAGAAGCTGTGGAAGGAGAGCCAGGGATGGACCATTTGAAGGTCAGAGAAGAAATTGGAAGTAAAGTTGAAATTTTCCCAAAAATTGGAAGCAAGAACAGGAAGCTGCACTGATACAATCGTCATTGTGCCAGGAAAAAAGGCAAGGGAGGGGGTCCAAGTAGAACTGGAATAAGAAATATTCCATATATTTCACAAATGACAAGTATGGTTTGGACCAATGTGGGTACCTATACCAGTACTTTTATTTGGAGGTGGATTGAGTTAAAAGAGAAGTTGTTCAATGTCAGAATGTTTAATCTGATGGAGGGCGGTGGTGGTGGATAGTGACTGACTGGGCCTATGTTCAAGGAAGAAGCACATTTGCTTAAGATTAACCTGGTGGGAGATGGAGGTGTGGAGAGATTGGGCATCCATGGTGACGAGTTAGCGTCAAGAAATCATTGAAATGAATGAGAATATTGGAAGAATCATGAATGTGGTGACAGGGAGAAAATTGGAGTCCATATAGGAAGCAATAGGTTCAGTGGAACAGGCTATACTGAAACAATGGGTCTATCATAGCACTCTTCTTTATGAATCTTGGGAACAAGGTAAAAGTGGACTGCCCGGTGCTGAGGACAGAAATTATAATGTTGAATATTAACAGCAGATTTTGAAAGAATAATTTGTTCATAAATGCGATCTTTGACTGAAGTAATTATTTCACTATGGGCAAATGAAACTAGCTTACACATAGTGTTCATGAGGAAAAAATGGATTTCCACTTTGGAGTCTAAGACTGGCTTAATATTCATACTTGGCTGAAATAATGAATGATGTGTATTAAAATTATTTTTTCTCTTAACGTGCAGGTAGTGTATGCTTTATTAATGCCTGCCAGTGCACCTCTGGGAGAAGATGCAAGTGATTTCCAGTACAACTTTTTAAAAAGTGGTGGTGTATCCCTTGTCCTGGGCATACTAACCAGGAACAACTTCCTGCTAAATGCAGACATGGAGACACGAAGGGCTGCATATCTGAATGCACTAAAAATAGCCAAATTATTACTCACAGCAGTTGGATTTGGTCATGTTCGAGCTGTGGCAGAAGCATTTCAGCCGGTGGTGGAAGGTTCAAGCACTGTTTCACCAGTACGTATCCATTTTTTCTTATATACATCCTTGTTAAACAACTATATGATACTTTCATAACAGTGGCATTTCTGAATATTAAGAAGAGGTTGGCAGTCTGAGTTAGTTAGATTGCTTCATTTGATAATGAAAGTAAATTAAACATGTGGTTTGAGAGTTAGAAATTGTAAAGATATGTAAATTTAGATGATGATTATGATAGATTGACCTCATCTGAATTCCTTTAAAAATGTGGACTTGAGTCCACATTTCCTTATAGCCCTGCAATTCTTTCCTCTTAAAATTATACAGCTCTCTCCTGAAAGCCAGTGTGCCTGTACCACACTGTCAGACAGTGTATTCTAGATTCTAAACATTCGCTGCATGGAGAACATTTTCCTCATGTTGCATCTGGTTCTTGACCCTTGAAACAAGGGGAGCAATTATTCACAATCTACAGATCTGTCATGATTTTGAACATATATCAAAACTATTCTCTAGGGAGAATAGTACCAGCTTCATTCATCCAGCCTCATAATTGAAGTCTCTCATCCTAGTCTTTCTCTTAAAATCGGTACTGCAGCCTCACATTCTTAAAGTATGGTACCCAGAAATGAACACACTGTTTAATAAAGGTTCATAACTTTCTTGCTTGTATGCACTTTGTCCCTAAGGACAGGATCCCGTATACCTTATAACCACTTTCTCAATGTTCCCTGCAAACTTCCAACAATGTGTACACATATAACTGTCCCTCTTCCCTTGCATCCCCTTTAGCACTGTACCCTTTAATTCCAGTTGCCTTTCCTTGTGCTTCCTCTGCAAATGTATCACGTCATACTTTGCTGCGTTAACTTTGAGTTTAGAAGGCTGAGGGGTGATCTTATAGAGACATATAAGATAATGAAGGGGCTGGATAGGGTAGAGGTAGAGAGATTCTTTCCACTTAGAAGGGAAACCAGAACTAGAGGGTACAGCCTCAAAATAATTGGGGGCCGGTTCAGAACAGAGTTGAGGGGGAACTTCTTCTCTCAGAGGGTAGTGAATCTCTGGAATTCTCTGCCCATTGAAGTGGTGGAGGCTAACTCGTTGAATATGTTTAAATCACGGGTAGATAGATTTCTGATCGCTAAGGGAATTAAGGGATATGGGGAGCAGGCGGGTAAGTGGAACTGATTCGCTTCAGATCAGCCATGATCTTGTTGAATGGCGGGGCAGGCTCGAGGGGCTAGATGGCCTAGTCCTGCTCCTATTATGTTATGCTAAATTTCATTTCCCTGTGTTTGGCCATTCCTGATGTGGAGATGCCGGCGTTGGACTGGGGTGAACACAGTAAGAGTTTTAACAACACCAGGTTAAAGTCCAACAGGTTTATTTGGTAGCAAATACCATTAGCTTTCGGAGGGCTGCTCCTTCGTCAGATGGAGTGGAAATTTGCTCTTAAACAGGGCACAGAGACACAAAATCAAGTTCCGCACACATGAGGGACGGCCTAAACCGGGATGTTGGATTTATGTCACATTATCAGTAACCCCCACAGCTTGCCTCCTGGACTTGCTGGCTGTCCTGTCTGGAGACAATACACATCTCTTTAACCTGTGCTTAATGCTCCCTCCACTCACATTGTCTGTATCTTTAAGATCTGGTTGGTTGTAGGGATTCGCATTCTGATCAGTATTCTGTAACTTGATTTTGTGTCTGTGCCCTGTTTGAGAGCAGATTTCCACTCCATCTGACGAAGGAGCAGCGCTCCGAAAGCTAATGGTATTTGCTACCAAATAAACCTGTTGGACTTTAACCTGGTGTTGTTAAAACTCTTTGTCCATTACACCAGCCTGTGTTCCCTTGAGTTCTATCAATGTCCTTCTCATAGTTCACAGTACTTCCAAGTTGTGTTATCTGCAAAATTTTGAAATTGTTTGCTATACACCCATGCATAGATATCAAGAAAAACAGTTGTCTGAATGCTTAACCTGGGGACCCCCACGACATCTTCCAATCCAAAAAAGATCGATTCACCATTACTGATTCCTGTCACTCAGCCAATTTAGTATCCATGCTGCCAATGTACCTTTTATTCTTTTATTGGCTTCAACTTTGCTGACGGTAGCACAGTGGTTAGCACTGCTGCTTCACAGCTCCAGGGTCCCGGGTTCGATTCCTGGCTCGGGTCACTGTCTGTGTGGAGTTTGCACATTCTCCTCGTGTCTGCGTGGGCTTCCTCCGGGTGCTCCGGTTTCCTCCCACAGTCCAAAGATGTGCAGGCTAGGTTGATTGGCCATGCTAAAATTGCCCCTTAGTGTCCTGGGATGCGTAGGTTAGAGGGATTAGTGAGTAAATATGTGGGGGTAGGGCCTGGGTGGGATTGTGGTCGGTGCAGACTCGATGGGCTGAATGGCCTCCTTCTGCACTGTAGGGTTTCTATGTTTCTTGTTAATGGTACTTCAAACTGCTTTTGGAAATTCACATACACCACATTAACTATTACCTTTTACAACCCTTGCGTTACTTCATCAAAGCATTCAATCAAGCGCAATTTGCCTGTAATAAATTCGCTGACTTTCTTGAAATTAATCCATTTGGGTCCAAGTGACGAGTAATTTTGTCCTGGATTATCATTTCTAAAACCTTTCTCAACATGGTGATTAAACTGACTGGTCTGTAGTTGTTGAGTTTATCCTTGGATCATTTTTGAACAAGAATGTAGTATTTGCATTTCTCTGGTCATTTGGAGCCTTGTATCTGAGGATGGAAGATTATGGTCACTGCCTCTATAATTTCCACTCTTCATTCAGTAATTTCTGATGCATTTCATCTAATTCGATCCTCTTGACTTATCAACTTTAAGTACAGTCAGTCTTCCTAATAAACTCATTTTCAACAATTTTTTGCACATCTAATATCTTATTATCCCTCATTCACAATGACTTTGACAACATCTTTTCTGGTAAAGATGCAAAATAGTCATTTAGTACCTCAGCCATGCTCTCTGCCTCCATGCGTAAAATCTTTTTTGTTCTTTAATTGTCCGAACTCCACTATCTACCACCCTTTTTATTATTTAAATGCCCATAGAAGATGTTTTAGATTTTCTTTTCTGTTGGTTAACTACCTCTTCTTTAGCTCTCTCTCCACTGCTGCTCTTATTTCTTTTCTCATTTCGCTTCTGAACTACTTATGATCAGCCTGGTTCTCAGTTGTATTGTCAACCTGATATCTGTCATGCACACCCTTTCTCTGCTATATAGATAGCAGAATTCTATACAGATAATTGTTTTATCTTTTGGTGTGATGCAACTAATAAATTTTGTTCCTACATGCATTTTATGAGGGATTATAATATTTATGGCTGCGAATAGTTTTGCATTTAATGTCTACATTTTGGGAACAAAGATTGAGGTAATTGCCTCTTTGGTTACATAAGCTTTGATTTTTTGTTTCAAGATATCCAAATGTGCTTATACCATTTTTTTGGATTTTTTTTATGTTTAAACAGATAAATCATGCTACTCATAGCCAAGCTGTAGTTCTACAGAATGCTTTGCATAACATTCCTAATCCTACTTCAGAATGTATGTTGCGAAATGTAGCCATTCGCCTGGCACAGCAAATTTCAGATGAGGTTAGTGCTTTTTTGTTTTAAGGTTATGGGTTACAATTGTCAAATGTATGCAACAAGAATCTTGATCATTGTTCTTCTCTACAGTTGGGTAATGTAAATGAATCATATTAGAAGGATCAAAGGATACCATCTAACTTCAAAGAAAAACACACTATACTTTGTAAATATAGCTCCTATATTGAATGAGTATTCAGACCAGGTGAGAAATCGAATCTGCTAACTAATACTGACCACCAAATCGATGCCCTGCTTAACATCAGTCTTTGCCAATCTATGGTCACAGATTCACCTGAGCCATTTGCTTATCCCAGCATAGAGAAAATGGGATCCATTAATTAAATTGGTGTTTGTATTTCTGTCAATGTTCTGTACTACAGTGCAACGTTCCCTTGGCTCCCAGAAGTAATTACATTGAGAAATAGCAGTATTAACATAAGGATAAATATGGTTCTGTATGTTTCATTTGAGCTTCAGCCAAAGATCACAACTAGTTGTCACAAAGCTTTAATATATTACCATCTGATTGCCAGAATCCATTAGTGGTTTTGTTACTTAATCAAGCATGTTGGAGCAAGTGCAGTTAAGATGGAAGAAGCTATTTTGATTTCCAGCTAAGTCTAGACCATCACTTTTAAAACAAAAAAACAACAGCCATTGATTAGAATGATTCTTTACACTGCAAACAGAAAAGAAATGTCATTTTGTTGAGCAAGGAACTAATTGAAGGCAAATGCAACTTTGCCCTTAACATTGTTGTGCCATTGAGGAAAGCACGAGCAGAACCTCCTTTAGATGGCTGAGTGAGAAACTAATGGAGTCGATTTCTTAAGTTTAGAGTAACTTTGCCAGAGTGAACATGCGTCTCACAAAGTTACTGCATCTCTTGGGCAAGAAAAGCATGCTGGCAAAGCTAATCCAAACTTAAAAATCCGCTCCATTAGTTTCCCTCACTCCACCATCTAAAGAATTTCGCTCTCACTTTCCTAGACAGCACAACAGAAGTATATGATTTATCTCACATTTTGTTGTCTCAAAACTGTTCAAAGTTTTAAGCCATAATGGATCCAAGGTCTTGAATGCTTACCATGCAATTCAAATTATCTCTCAAAATATAAGGCATGAGACTAATTATTGTTGATTCAAGGGCTGATGGCAGTAGCAAGATACAAGCTTATTGTAGCTAAATTGTCTGTCCTGCTAATGTTTCTCAAACATTAGCAATTGCCTCAGGTTGTCAGTTACTGGCAGTACTGTTTGCAATGTTCTTAATTATGGCTGATTGCTTTTTTTCAGTTCTTATTAGATTTAGGAGCATGGACCCAGATTATCCTATGTTATCTACATTTCTCCTTGCATATAATTAGTGTCAGCATTTAGTGGCAAACTACTTGGCAAGTCTGCAGCAGTTTGGAGAGAGTTTGAATAGGCCATCACAGTGGGGTGGCACAGTGGTTAGCACTGCTGCCTCATAGCGCCAGAGACCCGGGGTTAATTCCAACCTCGGGTCACTGTCTGTGTGGAGTTTTCACATTCTCCCCGTGTCTGTGTGGGTTTCCTCCGGGTGCTCCGGTTTCTTCCCACAGTCCAAAGATGTGCGGGTTAGATGCATTGGTCATGCTAAATTGACCCTAGTGTTAGGGAATTAGTAGGGTAAACATATGGCGTTATGAGAATAGGGCCTGGGTGGGATTGTGGTCGGTGTAAACTGGATGGGCCAAATGGCCACCCTCCTGCACTGTAGGGATTCTATGAATCATATGGTCTGTGCTCCTTGACTAGTCGCAGAAGGTGAAGGATAGGTGTCGATCTTATAAAACTTTCTCATCATCCTCATTTAACATTGCCTCACCTTAATGTTGTTTTACTTCAGCATTGCACTATAGTGTCAGTATATATATATCCCCTCGGCCCCCGCCTCCCCCATCATCTTGCCCCTGGGCCCTGTTGCGCCTCCCCCTTACCTTGCTCCCGGGCCCCGAAGCGTCTCCACCTCCCCATGCTCCCGAGCTGCTCCAAGCCCGGCCCCCTGCCTGGGTTGCGCCAGGGCCCACCTCCCTCCCCTGCTTTAGTGCCGCACCTTGCCCCATCCAATGTTTGCTGCCTGGACAATCTAAAAATACCTGTACTTGTATGATGCATGTGTTTTTTAATTGACAATTGTTTTGTATTTCTTTAGTCATGTTTTATTTTGCAAATTATTTTAGCTCAGAATGCACAATGCTATACATGCGTGGTACAGTATTTCAACTTGCACATTTTTTCTGGGCAAGAAATGTTGGAAGCAACTTATCTCTGACCTTTAACACTGATTCCTACGAGAACATATGAAAGTTTTGACTTAATGTTATATTGTAGTAGTGGTTATATTGAACAGAAGGTTTCTTCTTTCCACTTGGTGATGAAGCTCAATTTCCGGCAAGTGACTGGTGCCATGGATTCTGTTTATCTGTTATCAATGTTTACTCTTTCCATCTACAGTTGAAACCAAAAGAGATTTGAATGGTCTCAACCCAGTTTCTTTTGGACATCAGGCTGTGTTGTAGAATTGATCCTAACTTGGGAGTAAATGGCACTAAATTGACAATTTTGTACAGAATGCAGAATCACTGCTATTGAAAATGGGGACAAATATGTCAGACTAGTTCAGGTTGTAGATCCTCTTTTTGGAAGGGAACTTTACTTGAAGTGAAACACCATTATACTTTGTGAGTCTTAACATTAACATCAACAAACTTTCTCAAAATTTTCCCTAGAATTCAACTTTTTTGTGGTTCCTGAATCTCCTTAGCACCTTAAATGGCTATGGTAACAACTATAGAGTCATTGGCCTCTTCAAAAGAAGTTGCCTGAGATTTTATAACTGGTGACACTTGAGAAAATTTATTGCAGACCTTTATATGAGGATTTGGATGAAGCATTTTATCAGAAGACCTTTCACTTTGCAGAAGCATAGGTTTCATGTAACTGATGTAACTTTGAGGTTAGGGATGAGAGCTGCTGTAAACTGAGTATTTGATAATATGCTTGTATATTTATGGTTTAATGCATGGCTTGTATGGTTCTCAGGAAAACGTGCTTTTGTTGTTAGATCTGATCTTGCAGTGGTGGAACCACTGCATTAAGACATATAGTTGTGTTGATGCCGTGGTAAGGAAGATGGTGCCATGCATCCACAAGTATTATGCAAAGTTATTCTGGCAGGGATCTGTTGCTGCTGCCTAACAAGAACTCTGATAGATACATGATAGTTACTTCCAAATATGTCATTATCTTTCTTGAGAAGTGGTAGTCTTTCTGGGCGCCAATTGTCTCAAAAGTAATATACTTGCTAATGAAAGGTTGAAATTGGTCAGGTTTCTTGGTGGCAAAATTTGAAACTTTTAACTGAGCGAGCCAGATCTTCGGTATCCCAATTCATTCGTATTTGTAAGTATAGATGTAGCATGTGTTGAAACTCTGCTAATTGGTGAGTGTGATTGCATGCATTCCTAAAATTTTAAGTCCCATACCTTTGCATAAGTTATGTCTTCCCAAAAGATTTAGTGTTCTCACCATCAGATGAGTTCAGACTGTCCAAATCCCTTTTTAGGTGCCATTTAGATGGAAAATACAAGCAGTGTTTGATGCAATTTCCAGTTTCCCTTTGGAAATATAGTCAATATTTACAAGAGGTTATTTTCTGAGTTAATCTCACTCTGCTAGAGTGCAGGAATGGAGCAGCACTGCCACTCATTGTAGAGAAGCAAAGTAGGGTATGATTATGCTATTTGGGGTTTTTTACAGACCTTCAAATAATGAGAAAAAGATGACAAAACATATCTGAAGAGAAATCACAGATATCCAAGCATTGTAGAGTGGTGATATTAGGGGATTGTCAGTACCCAAATATTGATTGGGAAATGTTAAATTCAAGGTAAGGGGGAAGGAATTTCTGAAGTGTCGAGGAGAATTTCTCAGTTGTGCTCTCGGTCCAGATCGCAAGGAGGCATTACTGTATCTGGTGCTGGGAAATAAGATGGACCATGTGTCTGTGGGAAAAGAGTGATCATTATGTCATAAGGTTTAGATTGGGAGTGAAGAAGAGTAAGGAGCAATCTCAAGTAAAACTTCTTGTTATATATTTGGGGCTGTTATTACGTTGTCACTTTTTCACTCATTTAGCCACGTGTATAGTTTGTGACATCATCGGCTGCTTTGCAGACTATTGCTTAGCCTAAATCAGGCCTCTATGGGGTCAACACAGTAAGAAGTCTCAACACCAGGTTAAAGTCCAACGGGTTTATTTTGTTGCAAAAGCCACCAAAAGCCAGTTAAAGTGGCTTTTGCTACCAAATAAACCTGTTGGACTTTAACCTGGTGTTGTGAGACTTCTTACTGTGTTTACCCCAGTCCAACGCCGGCATCTCCACCTCTATGGGGTCAACAGCTTATCAATAAATTTGCATTGTTTTCACCCAACCTATCTGCTATCACTTTACGTTCTTTTATCCAACAAGTGCAGTATATAACAGGATAACAAGGATACTGGCAATGAGGAGCAGATGAAATTCTTTCGGAGTAAAAGACGGAAATGAAAATTGGAGCTGTGCTTACCAACTGAAAGTTCGATACTTTTGACATTGGGACAGAATCAACAGCAAGTTGGCTGATTGCACCTGGCATTGGATTGGTAAGGTTATTGGGCCGAAAAGAAAGTAACTGGTCGATACCGAAAAATAAAACGGGTGCCCTGAGGAGTTCAAGCTGCAGAGCTCGCCACAAGCGCAGTTAGATGAGGCACAGAGGTAGAGTGAAATAGTGAGATTCTGTGCATTGTATTAAATCTAAGAAAAAATGCTAGAGTTGACATGGGGACTAATCATCTCCTTAATTCCTGAGACCCCCTATAAGCAAAAATTGAATCACCTACCATTCGAGCCAGCAGATGTCATCCTGAGGACCTACACCGAGGAACTAGTGCCTTGAAGAGGATACATCGTAGTCAAAGTAGAGATAAGTGGGCAAATGGCAGGACTGCCACTTCGTGTTGTCCAAGGACGTTTTCCAGCTCTCTATGGCTGCTCTTGGCTAGAAAAGATAAAGTTGAACTGGACTGCTCTGAGCAGGGTAGTCAATTTTAAAACAGATCTACAGAGCAACTTGGAGAAATACAGAAGAGACACCATGAAAGGAATACAGATGACAAGATCAAACAAAATAGTCCGCCTGTGTCTCAAAGCAAGAGCAGTACCTTATGCCTTACATCCAAAGATCGAATCTGAATTAATGAGAATTGTAAGTACAGGATTCTCAGAACCTGTCATGACTAGTGGCTAGGCAATCCCAGTTGTGCTTGTAATGAAGCAGGGCAGGTCTATATGTATTTGCAGAGATTTCAAAATGACAATCAATCCAGTGCTTTGTGCGGATCAATACCCATCTCGTTTGACTGAGGATTTGTTTCCTGGCCTAGCAAGAGGACAGAAGTTCAGCAAAATAGACCCATTGCAGGCCGATCTGCAATTGAATATTGCAGCTGAATCTCAAACATCAGGTCACCATTACAGCACACAGATTCTCATATATAGGCCTATTCTCCTGTGTGAGATTGCCTTTTGGGATAGCTTAAGCACCTGCTTTATTCCAACAGTCCATGAACCATATCTTAAGCTGTCTACAGGGGGTACAATGTTATTTTGATGTATTGATCACTACCAACGAACAGGAATGCTTACATAACTTAGAAGCCACATTGAAATGCCTTCCACCGCATGGTCTTTGTGTCAGGGAAGATAAGTGTGACTTCTTTCAAACATCAATGTAATATATAGGCCGTGTAATGGAAAACAAGGCTGTATCCACAGCACCTAAGAATACGGAGGCTCAATGACCAATGAATGTAACACAGTTAAGATCATTCCTAGGATGAATTCATTATTACAAATTTGTTTCAAATCTAACAAACCTACTTGAGCCATTGCATAATTTGTTGTGCACAAAAGCATGGCAATGGACATCTGAGTGCGGAAAAACATTTCAGTCGGTTAAAGAAGCCCTGAAGAAGTCAGAAGTGTAGTTACGTTTCACCCAAAGTTACTATTACAGCTTGCTTGTGAAATCTTGCCATACAAAGTTGGAACAGTGGTGTCATACATACTGCCATCGGGAAGAAAGACAATGGTATTCGCATCAGCATTTTGATGAGTGCTGAATCAAATTATGCCCAGTTGGAGAAAGAGGCACTGAGCATTATCTTCGGACTGCACAAATTTCACTGACACCTCGATGGTTGTCACTTCATAATGCTGATGGGCCATCAACCCTTAACTATTTTTGGGCCACATAGAGGTATTTCATCGCTTTCCGCAAGCAGGCTTGTATGATGGTCTTTAATATTATCCTCTCATTCCAATTTGATGAAGTACTATCAGGCTGGAGACCATGCTTATGCTGATACATTGTAACGATTACCTTTGACTGCTGGTCAAGAATCACCCAGTAGTTTTTCAATATCTTCTATTTTTTGCAGCTAGAACTTGTCCCAATGACTGCAGCTCAAGTGCAACGACGAACCAGAAATGATCCCATAATGAGGAAACTACTGGAAATGGTGTTAAAACAGAAGATATTGGGAGCGCATCCAAAATTAAAGTCACATGTTTCCGGAAACTTGAGTTGACAGTACGGGGCGAGTGCTTGTTGTGTGTTATGAGGGTAATTGTTCCCCAAACTTGCGACAGACTGTTTTGGAACAATTACATGAAGAGCACCCATGTACAGTTCAAATGTAAGAATTTGCGAGGAGCTACTCCCAGTGCCTGGACTTGATGCTCAGACCAAGGGAAAAGCAGAACTCTGTCATGTGCACAGCTAAGGAATGCATTGCTATTGTCCCCATTGCATCTGTGCGAATGGCCTAAAATGCCTTGGCAATGTTTACACATGGACTTTGCAGGTCCATACAAGGGGCAAATGTCCAAGTTGTCATTGATGCACATTCTTGTGGCTGGAAATTGTGCGAATGAAGTCAACAATTGAAAAACAAGCCATTGAAAAGCTTGATAAAATTTTCACCAGACTTGGGAAACCAGAGCAAATCGTGAGTGATAATGGACCACAATTGATGGCTCAAGAGTTTGAAGATTATCTGAAGATGGGTGATATCCAAAACACGCAATCAGCACCTTATCACCCATCAATGAATGAATTAGCTGAAAAGTTTGTTCCATCCTGAGATATTCACTGAAAGCCTGTAAGGACCAAGGTTCGTTAAAGCACCATCTAAACAGTTTCTTGATGTATGGCAATACCACACACGCAACCACGGACTTCGCCAGCTTTGCTATTAATGGAAAGGAAGCGAGCTTTCATTTACTCTTCCTGCAGAAAGCGTCAGAGATAGTTGAACGTAAATCAGCAGTCGCAACTCTTAAGAGAAGGTAATTCCAAAAGATGCTTGTTTCGACAAGGAGAGCAAGTTTTGGCGCCTAGGTGTACCACTCGCGAAAAGTGTGTTCTTGCAACTGTATTGGCTCAAACTGTCCCTTTCTGCCATACAGTACAAACTGAAGATTAACTAATGTGGAGCCAACATGCGGATCAGCTGTTAGCTACATGCACAAATGTGTCAGTACCATGTATGCCAGAACTATCTCTGGATGAACCGCCATCCATGCCGTTGGGTACTGTGACTGCAACTTTGGATCGATCAGCAGAAACCGAGATTGCTGAGGAATCCCTTGCTGATGCTAATCTTCCTTCTGCAAAAGAGACTGTTAGCCCTTCCAGGGTGGAGGCATCCTCGAAAGAACTGGGGAATATCTCTAAGGTCAAGAACAACCAAATCAGGCAACCAGTGCGGAGTAGATGTCCTTAGCCTGTTGCAATGTTCCGGTGAAGCTCAATGCAAACCTTTTCTCCTCCTTTGCTTCTCCTTTCCCCCTTTTTCTCAATTCAAATGTCACAGCTTAACCTCTGATTTCAGCTTCTCTGCCCTTTGGCCATTCACACCTTTTATTCTCTCAATGGACCGCCATTAGCACCTTTCCCCTTGTTTTTGTGATTATGACTCATCTTTCATTCCCTCACCCGACAGTATAAATATCTCCCACTTTCTATGCCTTTTAGCTTTGCCAAAGGGTCACGTGGACTCAAAACGTCAGCCCTTTTCTCTCCTTACAGATGCTGCCAGACCTGCTGAGATTTTCCAACATTTTCTCTTTTGGTTTCAGATTCCAGTATCTGCAGTAATTTGCTTTTATTATGGAGTAAACGCCCACTTGATTGCCCTTCCTGTTGATTATTGTGCAATGATAAATTGCTTGCCTTGTATATATGTTTTGATGACTAAGTAAAATGCAATGGCTATTTATTGTTGTGGGACCTTAGAAGTATAAGGGGATGGGTGTTATATATTTGGGGCTGTTACACTAATCACATGTATAATTGGTGCCATCATCCGCTGCTTCGGAGGCTTTTGCCAAGTCAAGATCAAGCCTCTGTGGAGTCAACAACTTATTGATAAACCTGCGATTTTGTTTTCACCCAACCCCACGTGCTATCATTTTACATTCTTTTAACCAACAAGTGCAGTATATAACAATTTTAAGTTGGAATAGGACTAACTTCAGTGAGGTAGGAGGGGATCTAGTCAGAATAAAATGAAACCAAAGAGTCACAGGAACATCTGTAAAATAACAATGAGTGATCTTTAAGGAGGAGATGTTTCAGGTACAAACTGAGATACTAGGTACATTTCAACCAGAGACAAAATCTGGATGTGAAGCAAGGGCTGCCTGGATAATGAAGGCGATGGGAAATATGATGAAACAAAAAGGAGGGTGCATTATGTATGTTAGGTGAATTCTTCAAGTGAGAACCAAGCCAAATATGAAATGTTAAGATAGGATTTGGAGAGGTATATAAATATGCTGGTAGAATGGTAATTAAAATAAACCCAAAAACCTTCTGTTAGTATGAAAATAATAAGCAGACTGGGAATAGAGGGATACAAAAGAATGGTCTAGTGGGCTCATGAGCGGCGCAGGCTTGGAGGGCCGAAGGGCCTGTTCCTGTGCTGTATTCTTTGTTCTGGACAGTAAGAGGTCTGGTGGGGTCTGGTACAGACAAAGAGGGTGATATATGCGAAGAGACATTGAGAAGGCCTGAATATTTGAGTACTGTGTATTGTTTACAGAGGAAGGATGCTGACAAAATATCGATGGAAGCAAAATTGGTAGAGATAATGGATGGGTGAAAATTGATATGAAAAGGCTTGTTATGCTTAGAGTAAATAAGTTAACTGGCCTGGATAGCTTGTATCCCAGAATTCTCAGGAAAGGAGAGTTGGTGAAAGCAGAAAGACTTGCTATAATATAACAATCTTGCTCAGATATGGGGGAGTTGCCAGAATTGGAGAATAGCAAAGGTGACACTTATTCAAAAAAGGTTATAAGGTGGCTGATAACTTTAATGTCAGTAGTGGACAAGATTTTGGAAGCAATCATAGATCATAGAATCATAGATCATAGAATCATACAGTGCAGAAGAGGCCCTTCGGCCCATTGAGGTCGCATCGACACATTAGAAACACGTTAATTCCCACCTAATCCCATCTGCCAGCACTTGGCCCATAGTCTGAATGTTACGATGTGCCAAGTGCTCATCCAGATACGCTTTAAAGGATGTGAGGCCTCCACCACCCTCCCAGGCACCGCATTCCGGACTGTCACCACCCTTTGGGTAAACATTTTTTTCCTCACATCCCTCCTAAACCTCCTGCGCCTCACCTTGAATCTATGCCTCCTTGTGACAGACTCTTCAACTAAGAGGAACAGCTGCTCCTTACCCACTCTGTCCATGTCTCTCATAATCTTGTACACCTCGATCAGATCGCCCCTCAGTCTTCTCTGCTCCCAACGAAAACAGCCCAAGCTTACGCAACCTCTCTTCATAAATTAAATGTTCCATCCCAGACAGCATCCTGGTAAATCTCTTCTGCATCTCCTCCAGTGCGATCACATCCTTCCGATAATGTGGCGCCCAGAACTGCACACAGTACTCTAGCTGTGACCACACCAAAGTTCTATACAAGTCCAGCATGATTTCCTTGCTTTTGTAATTGATTGATGCAGGCAGGTGCCCCATATGCCTTTTTCACCACCCTACTAACATGCTCTTCCGCTTTCAGAGATCTGTGAGCAAACACGCCAAGGTCCCTTTGTTCCTCAGAACTTTCTAGTGTCCTACCATTCATTAAATGCTTTCTTGTCAAATTACTTCTACCAGAGTATATCACCTCACTTTTCAGGGATAAATTCCATCTGCCATTCATCTGTCCATTTGAACATTCCATCTACATCATCTTGTAGCCCAAGGCACTCCGCCTCACTGTTAACCACCTGTCCAATCTTTGTTTCATCTGCAAACTTACTAATTCTATCCCCCCTCCCCTATAACTGGGCCAATAACTTTATCAAATTGCCCTGTATCACATGTGAATTTACCTTCTTTACAAGTCTCCCATGTGGGACCTTGTCAAAGGCTTTACTGACATCCATATAAACTAGCGACTGTGCTACCTTGTAGGGCGGCACGGTAGCACAGTGGTCAGCACTGCTGCTTCACAGCTCCAAGGACCTGGGTTCAATTCCCGGCTTGGGTCACTGTCTGTGTGGAGTTTGCACATTCTCCTCGTGTCTGCGTGGGTTTCCTCCGGGTACTCCGGTTTCCTCCCACAGTCCAAAGATGTGTGGATGATTGGCCATGCTAAAATTTCCCCTTAGCGTCCTGAGATGCGTAGGTTAGAGGGATTAGTGGGTAAAATATGTAGGGATATGGGGGTAGGGCCTGGGTGGGATTGTGTTCGGTGCAGACTCGATGGGCCGAATGGCCTCTTTCTGTACTGTAGGGCTTCTATGGCTTCTATGACTTCTACCCTTGTCTACACACCTGGTCACCACCTCAAAAAATTCAATCAAATTTGTTAGGCATGACCTCCCTCTGACAAAGACATGCTGACTATCAAAGAAAAATTAACAGGTACTTGGAGAGATTTGAGTTAATTAAAGAAACCCAACACAGATTTGTAAAAGGCAGATTGAGGTTGACTAATCAAAGCAAATTTCTAGATCTAGCAGAACAGTTTGATAAAGGAAATGCAGTGGATGCTGTTTATATGGATTTTAAGAAAGGGTTTTAACAAAGTACTGCATAAAAGGCTGGTTGAAAAATTGAAACTTAGGAATAGGAGTGTCACTATCAACCTGGGTAAAAATTGGCTTAAGGACAGAAAACAAGTTATGATAAATAGTTTATTTTTCAGTCTGGAGATATTATATAGCAGTGTTCCCCAAAAGTCAGTGATAGAGCTTTCATTTTATTTTGAATATAGAAATTACTTGGACATTGAAATAAATAATAAACTTTCAAGATATTCTCTGATACCGAACTTGAAGGTATGGCAAATAGTGACGATACTAATCGACTGCAGCAGGACATAGGCCAGTGTAATGTATAGAAAAATGTCAGATGGAGAAGTGTGACGTGATGCATTTTGGTAGAACAGATATGGAGAGGCAAAATAGACTTAATGGTCATTGCATGTGCAGAAGCAAAGGAATCTGCCTGTTCATAAGTATAGATCTTTGAAGATGACAGGACGTGAGAGAGAGACCTGAGTTTTATCGAGGCATTGAGTACATGAGAAGGGAAGTTATGCTGAATCTTTAAAAAGCTCTGGTTAGGCAAATCTAGTTATCACAGTTTATGGAGGTTGTGAAGGTTCTTGAGGATGACCAAAGAGATTTACCAGAATGGTTCCAGGGTTGAAGGAATTTGGCCACAAGGATAGGTTTGAGAAGCTGGCATTTCTTTTGGAGAAAAAAAGGTTGCAGGGATATTTGGTATAGCTGTGCAAGATTGTGACAGGTTTAGTTAAGGTAGAAACAAAGCTATTCCCATTAGCTGATGGCATGAGGTTCAGGGGGACACAAATGGAGGGATATGAGGCAAGCATTTTTACTCGTGAGTGGGAATGACCTGGAACACTCTGCTTACAAGGCTGGTGAAATCAGAGCTAATGAATACAATTACCTTTTGAGATCATAGGTGCAAGAAAAATAAACCTTCAGGGTTGCAACAATCCCACCCAGGCCCTATCTCCATAACCCCACGTATTTACACCGCTAATCCCTCTGACACTTTTTTGGGGCGGCATGGTGGATAGAGGGATAGAGTGGGGAAATGGGCTGAATGGATTGCTCTGTTGAGAGCAGACCTGGACTCAGTGGGCAGAATGTCCTCCATCTGTACCATAATGACTCAAATCTGTTTCTAGTTCAAATGTATACCAAATAATCTGATCTCGCCTGAACTTTGCTTCAGTGCATATAGGACAATGACTGGTATGTTAAAACAAATTGGGGTGACTATGTCTGTTGCCCAGTGACACAGATTATAAAAAGTGCCCCCGATGAGTTTGACGCTAGCCTTTTACCCTGAACCCATGTTCAGTCTAGTTCAGAATGAGGTGTTCAAGATTTCATTTGTTACATAGCTTTTGGAGCTTTTTATGAAATTAGTCTGGGGAGCATCAATTCAGCTACAATTGGACAGTTATTTCAGCACAAAATTACCTCCAATTTTATACTAATTGATAGTGTTATTCAGACCACTGAATGTTTGATGGAAGAAATTGAAAATTACTCCTCCAGGGCTGCTTCCAAGGTTGGACTTGAAGCAGATAGCATTTTACTCTGCAATTAATCGTACTACACCTGATCTCCTTCGCTAAATTGTATAAATGACTGAAAAAATACTTCTAACCAGGTTAGGGTGGCACGGCCGCACTGTGGTTAGCACTGCTATTTCGCTGTATCAGGGACCAGGGTTCAATTTCAACCTTAGCTAGTACCGGAGATAAAATAACAATGAAATCTGTCCGAGTGCCTAATTCAAAAATGTTCTTCCGAAAAGGGGAACCTTTTGAAGATGGGGATATGTAACTCAGTTGAAAGGGTTGCCAGCTAGGTTGCTACTCTTGCCAACAACCTTCTTCCCATCCCTCCCATTGCCCCCAGATCTGATCCACTATTCTGAATATCACTGCCACTCTCCACATCTCCCTCCGGGATGTGTGCTCCCTTACAAAAGGACCCATCCATCCATGAGCTTATTGTATAGATGGTTATGTGACACTCTGGCCTTGAAGGAGATGTGGTTGATGGACAGTGGCACTTTTTCCCCTTAAAGAAGCTTCCCCCCTCCTGGCTGTTCTTTCTTTAAACTAGCTGCTGAAACTGTCATGTTGGTGTAGTCCTCACCTCTGAATCCTCTGGCAACCTCTCATCCTGCCAGCAGCTTGCTTTGTTTCACCCTCTACCTCCCTCTTAAAATTGTTGTTTTCTTCTGCCCACCCAAGTATATCTCTTTTTCTGATTGAGATAGCTTCTGTTTTCTTCCCTTTGCTCTTGCACCATGACTTTTCATTTTTGGTAATTTCAGCCTCTGCCTTAACTCTTTCTGCTCACTACGCAAAATCTTTCTTTGCACATCTCACAAAGCTTTATCAGGTCCTACACTTCATCTCCAGAACTGCAGTATTCACAGATCATCCAAAGAGACAAAGGTTGCATGTGGCTTCTCTTCAAAGTCTTAAATCACTCTTTGTGCCTGCACTTTCGTCTCCAACAATCAGTGCAAGGAGCTCATGCACATTTTTGTTCAAAGACAGTGACTAAATCTTAAACTGCTGCTTCTACTCCCTTTCCTTCTCCAGCCCACCAGGCCTGACGTGCTTGAAGATGACTTCTCCCAGCCCCTGCTCTAACTCTGAATTTGAATATTTATCTAGCTTTGTTCCTATTTCCCCACATAATGTCCTCTAACTCATCTTGCCAATGAGACTCCTCTCTAGATCTGGCTTCTACTTGAACTGCTGACCACCTAGCTTCCATTCCTGATTAGGTAAAAACCAAAAGTTCCTGAACCTGTGTTAGCTAAGATTAATAATTTCTTCTCCTTTATATCTGCCATCATTAGTCCCTTTGCAAAAAGCCAACTCTTAACCCCACAGTTCTTGCCACCTCAATTTCCTTTCCAAAGCCCTTGAATGTGTACGCCTATCTTTCTCTTTTTGTTTGGTTCCTTCGTGACAAAAGTAAACTATTTCTCCTTGTTCTTTGTGCCTGACAGTTGACTATGCAGATATGCTCCAAAACTTCTCCATTGTCATCTAGCTGGGTGCACTGCATTTACCTGGTTCCATTCTTACCTATACCGTCACAACTAGAGAATACCTACTATGGCACTTTTTCCCTGTTCTACTTCTGGTGTCCCCTAATGATCTAATCTTGGCTCTCCTATTTCTTATCCTCATGCTGCCCTTTGGCAACATCATCTGAAAAGACTCAGTTTCCACATGTACGCTGGTACAAAATTCTACCTCATTTCCATCTTCGATGCCTCCCCTCGCTAACTATCAGACTTTTTTCCTGACGTCCTGATGATCAGAATGCATCTCCAGCTAAATATTGGGCAGATAGAAGTTATTGTTTTGGGTTACTGTTGCAAGCTCCATTCTCTAGCCACTGTCTTCATTTTTCTTCCTGCCAAACATATCAGTTGGGCTTCCAACCAATTAGCCGCACGATCGCTAAGGCTGTCTCTTTCTCCATCCGTAATATTTTCTGACTCTGCCTTTGTTTCATCGTAACAGCTGCTGAAACCCTAAGACTTTCTTACCTCCTTGATTTGACTATTCCAATGCACTTCTGGCTAACCCCAGCAGCTGTACATAATCTTGAGACCATTCAAAACTGCTGTTTGTGCCCTAGTTTTAATCCAAATCTTGCTGTACCCTGTGCTTTCTGATCTACAGTGGCTCCTGGTTTAGCGATGCCTCAATTTTAAGAATTATCATTCACGTTTGTAAATTCCTCCATAGCCTCGATTCTCACCTATCTGTAAACTACTTCTGATCTACGGTGGTATGAGATCTCTGCGCACTGCTGATTCTGGTCTCTTGAATGTTCCCAATATTTTAATGCTCCACCAATGGTGATTATGTTGTCAGCTGCCAAGGCCCTGTGCTCTGGAATTCCCTTCCTATGCATGCACAGCTTTCTTTGGTCTCTTTCCTCCTTTTAAGATGCTCCTTAAAATTTTCCTCTTTGATTAAGATTTTGATTATTTGTCCGAATATCTCAAGTGATTCGGTGGTTATATAAATGCAGATCGTTTTTTTAAAAATTGGAAATGATTTAAATCATTGGGCTGTGGTGACTTATTGTTCATCAGCCAATTGTAGTGGAAGGGATTAACTCCAATTTCAGATTGTGATTGTAGAGTTGCTTCACTTTTATAAAATTATGTAAATAAACTTTGCTTCCATGACACAAGTATAACTTTGTCAATAGAGGTAAACAAAAGGAAATTGTAACATAGGAGAATAATGACTAACAAGCAGAGCAGATAGTACATATGTTCCAGAGCAACAACAGAAGAAACATAAGGAGCAATAAAATAAATGTTTCAGATGCATGAGGTGGAATGTCTGCTGTCATTTACATATTAGGTGAATTGGTTGAAAATATGGTAGTATAGGAAAGTAAAAGCGCGCAAGGTATTGAGATCTGGTATGTGGATGGAGGACAGCGTCAACAGAAATTGGTTGGACCAAATGTAATTTTTATTTGGGGCATTTTGGGATACTTAAGGTGTTACACAAAATGAAGTTCTTTCTTTGCCTAAATATAGCTATAAATAGTATTCCCCTTTTTGGATTTTTTGCTTATTTGCAGTGTGCTGGCGGGCTCTTTGTGCAGATAATAAAAGTTTGGTCCTTTTTAAAGCATTAAGTATATTTAGAGCAGTTATACCAGTGAGATACCTTACTCTGATGGCTTGAAACTTTTTTGAGATTTCTATTGACTCTATGATTAATCTAAGCTTAATAAATCTAAGCAATAATGCTATTCAAATGCTGTTACTGAGATTTCTATTGTGTTTTATTTCCTCCAATTTTCTTGATTCCTTCCATCCTGCAGGCATTAACACATGCTGAGGTATGGTTCATTGGGTTCTGGAAACTCTAACCTTGTTTCAGTGCTCATTCTTCACATGGGCCTAGATAGTGCTGTCAGACTAATTGACCTTAGAGGGCATCTCAGCTGACTAATCCTGTCCTCTTCCAATATATTCTTTGCACGTTTTCCAGCAAGGGATTGCTATGGGTAGCAATCAGAAGCAGGAACTCTGCCCAATTCTCCTCTTCCTTCTCTAGACTGTGGTGCTGAGACCAACTATAATGCCCTTACTGCCCCTGTTTATCAGCTAACTCCGCATAGACTGGGATCTTCCTGATCTGAACTGGCAGAATGCCATACAAGGTAGTGTACTAACAAAAAGCTTGTAAATTTTTTTGTTTAATTTTTGACTGGTTCTCCAGTGCTTTATTGAAAGGATACATATCAAACAAAACAGGAATTTGGGGTTTTCAAATTGGCTCGGTTGGTAAATGTACACAATTGTGTGATTATTGCGATGGACAGACCAGAAGGGTCCCAGGCTTGATCACTGGTCTATTAAGTTACCTGATCTCAAATGGAGCACTAGTTGATTTGCTGTGGTGACTTTTGTGACCCTTAATATTGGGGGGAAAAAAGTCTTTCTGCTCCTCATTGCCATCTAGTGATCATTTATAGAAGTATCTGAATATTATTTCATGATCGGTACAGAAAACCAAGAATGAAGTTCAGTGCAGGTGACTAGAGAAAAATATTTTTGCAATATTATGCAGCAGAACAAACTGCTCTGACAAGCAGTGACAAAGCAAATGGGAGCTCAGAAGAGGCCCAATGTATAAATGTCAGTGGCAGCTAAAATTTAGCTTATTTTCGAGAATTGTTTTGTCAGTTTTATTTGCTAATGGTAGGGTGTTAATTTGTTCTGAGATTTGGTTTTGAATCTTATGAACTACTGAAATTGTGAATAGTGTAGTAGGTTGATGCATCATGTTTCCATGTCCTCTACATTTGAATCTCAAGTGATTGAAATTTTTGTGGTCTAAGTGTAAAGGTAATGTAAAAAGTTTGGGAAATCTTGACCTTGTTCTCACTAGGTATAAACTCCCAACACACAAGTTGCCTCAAATATGACATTAAATTGACAACTATTTTTATATTCGGTCAGCATGGTGCATTCACTGATGTTAGGTTAATTGACAGTTCTCAATAAAACGGGAGCATTGTACTTTGCCACTTGATGCTCAGTATCCTAAATGGTGAAATGTTGAATTTCCCACTAATGCTTTTTATTATGAACAGTTAAGGGAATGACCAGACTTAGGATCATTTTACAAGTTTGCTTTGATGCTCTTTATTGTTATTTATATATAGACATATAAAGAAAATGAGACCATTTCAATGTTGCCTTGTGTAAGCTTATTTTTTTTCATAATTTGGTTAATTTTGCTGTTTTCTTTTCAAGGCTTCAAAATACATCCCGGACATTTGCGTTATTAGAGCAGTGCAGAAGATTATCTGGGCCTCGGGTTGTGGTTCAATACAGCTTGTTTTCAGTTCAAGTGAAGAGATTAGCAAGATATATGAAAAAGTAAGTTCATTATACAGTTTTGTTTTTGAAGAATTCAGTCTCGTGTTAAGTATTCACTGGGAATGCTAGACCATAGATAACTGATTTATGTGTGAATCTCTTGGAAATTTTTCTCACTCTGTTGCTGTAATTTGTGAAACCATCTTTATGCATGCAAACAGAGTTTTTGCAGAAGTTGCAGTGGTGTATTTGGAGGAACTCCAAACAAGGTCACCCTTTGTGTTCGGCAGAAAATGTACATGTTAACTGTAATGCTGTTCTCTGGTTTATCTACTCTCTGCATCAAGAATCTGACATCGATTTTTTTTAAAAAAAAGTTTAATTTTACTTTCCTTCAGCATTAATTTATTGAATGTATTTGTTCAGTGGTAAAGTAGGACTTTAGTACCAAACTCATTTTGCATTGCATATTTATTTCGTCTACCCACTAAATTGTTGGTGGACAGCTTTGGTGAAGAGCTATTTATGATCACATGTTGTGTGATTCCAGTTATTTTTATAGATATACATAATTTGAAATCTATTCATAGTTTTCTTGAGAGAACTCATCAGTCTTCAATTTGACCAACAATGGAGTAGAGAAAACTAATGACACTCACTCTTCAAGTAGAGCAGTGTGTCCTTAGGAGAAGAGATGAACAAGGCAGCCAGATATTTCTGCTGGTAGTCGTAGTGTGGAAGACTCTAACTCTCCACTTAAGTTTGTAGCATTTTTAGCTGAAGTTAGAAGTTTGAGCATGCCTGCTGGACTCCAGGACTTGATCACATAATCTAGACAGACATTTCAGTGCTATGCTGCAGTGTTGGAGGTGTCGTCCTTTGAATGGAATGCGAAGTTGAGGTTTGGGCTTCGTGTTCAGAGAGATATTAAAGAAATCTAGCTGTCTAAATTGTCTGCCATTGACAGCAGATTTTGTCCCCCCTCATATTTCTCCCCCTTCTCTACCCCTCATCCACCCAAGTTGAGTTCCAAGTCTCCTCCAGGCAAAGACAACTAAGTAAATATGGTTCAAGCTCCAGCTAGGCATGTGCACAGCCCCAAATGAGGTGTGTGTAACGCCTGTGTGCGATGTCGGGGTAGTCTTCTGACTCTGCTCCAATCTGAGTCTGCTTTGCAGGAAAAAGATTGATATAACTTGAAGCAATTGCTGCAACTTTCTATGTCACAAAATTAAGCGTAATTCTTATGTAAAACACGGTGTTTGGAAGAGGCACTAAGAAACTAGATTATTTATTTCAAGATCCAGAAGAGGCTATTTTCCAAGTCTCCAAAGATGAAATAAATCCATTGTTACTTGTCTGAGACAAACTTCCATTCACTATTGAGATGGCAATTTCCACCTCCTGTGTCAGTGACATCAGCTTAAACATCTGAAACTTGTTAGCCCTTTGGCATGAAGAGAAAGAAATATTTGCAACAAAGTGGATTTTAAATGTGGAGTTAATGCAGCTTGAAGAATACTTGAGTAATTGAATGTGAGAGATAATTTTGTTCTCTAAATTTGTCAATTAAATATCACATACACAAAATGATTTGACAGTACAATAGTGTGAACATTAACTGCATTAAACATCTCTGTACAATTGCTTGAGCTTTTCAAAACAGGTTGGTGCGACTAAAAAAGATTTGTCCTGTCTTGTGTTAAAAGATATACAACTTTTGTCCTTGTGCTGCAATCAATCGGTCAGTGAGGGTGAAATGTGTACACTGAAATAAGTAATCCAACAAAAGTGATGAAAATATTTTATTTCTTAAACGGAGACTACTTCAAATTGTTGATTTTTTTTTTTAATGAGCTAATTGCGAGAAAAATTCAGAATTCTGGTGAAGTGTGAATTTAGTCAGTATGCACTTAATTGTATTCCACTGTAGTTACAGGGAAATAGGACTGAATAAAAAAAAATTCTTTCTGAAATAATTGTAATTGTTTCAACATTGGAGTAGGTAACCCTCAGTATTTTATTTTCCCTACTGCCTAGCTCTTCCAGTGCCTTTCCTTTATCTTTGCAGGAAATGAGTTGGGGCTGGGGTGCAGTTGAATTTGTGAGCATTATCTTGTCTCTCTTTTTTTGAATAGTAAAAAGTTTAGGAAACATTGAATATGCTGCATGTCCAATTGTGGACTCTTGCCATAAATTACATTTTTGTGTCATTGTCATTGAAGACAAATGCAGGAAATGAACCAGATTCTGAAGATGAACATGTTTGCTGTGAAGCATTGGAGGTGATGACACTGTGCTTTGCACTGGTTCCAACAGCATTGGATACACTCAGTAAAGAAAAGGCATGGCAGACCTTCATAATTGATTTGCTACTGCATTGTCACAGCAAGTAAGTAATTAGTTCATGGCAGTTTGTGTTTGGAACACTAAGTATTATAAACCAGTTAATCCAACATCATGTCTCGATTCACCTTTTGCTTCATGTCCTGTTATGAAATTGGGCTGTTTCGTCTTTCGTTTTGCGGTGTGGGGGGGGGGGTTCAGAAAAGATGGGGTACATTTTGCTGTTGCGTAATTTTATCAACTGGTCTGAACATCAAAGACAACAAGCTTCTCATCTGCCTAAACTGCCTCATTGCAAAAGTACAAGAGAACCATGACAATGAAATGTTTTAAAGCATGCAAAGGTGCAGGTAGGCATCAGTTTAAATGTTGAATTCAATAGCCAATTTGTCACCGAACATGGCATCTGGGATTTGAAGGGCTGATCTTACTAATTTTCAAATAGTTTGGCATTCCAAAATCAGGTTAAGTAAATTTGAAAAGTATGGTAAATAAAACTGCTCTTGGCTTTTCGTGCTAGTGATGCTCAAAATTAAGTACTTGCAGGAGAATAAGGTGTTTTTCATCGAGATTTGAGAATTTTCAAATATAGCTATGCTATCACCCTGCTACAGTCTGTTAACAGTCATAGGCTTTTGGATTTTCACAATTTGGTCAGTGATTTCCTGACAATTGCCATTCAGCTATTGTTGTGATCACCTCAAACTTGTGCAATACATTTGGAAATCGAAATGAAAAACAGCTTTTGTATGTCCAATTAATATAATTTCTGTTACTGAAGTGGGTAAGTAGGAAGATTTACATGATTTTAAAAGGACAGTGCGAAATGGCCAATTTTAGTTCATTCTTTCTCTCCTATTTCCTGTGTTCCTTTTTGCTGTTGTTAAGGACCTAACTCCCTCTAATCCCCCTCTTCCCTTTTCTGGTCACAATCATTAGCACACTTCTTCCATGCCTGCTTCCCCTGCACCTGCATTTAGTTAAGGTGATGGATACCTTCGGTGAGTGGGCGAGGATCTGGCAGATGGAGTATAACGTTAACAAATGCGAGGTTATTCACTTTGGAAGAAATAATAGCAAATTGGATTATTATCTAAATGGAAAGAAATTACAACATGCTGCTGTGCAGAGGGACCTGGGGGTCCTTGTGCATGAGACGCAAAAACCCAGTCTGCAGGTACAACAGGTGATCAAGAAGGCAAATGGGATGTTGGCCTATATCGCAAGGGGGATAGAACATAAAAGCAGAGATGTCTTGCTGCATTTGTACAGGGCATTGATGAGGTCGCAGCTGGGATACTGTGTGCAGTATTGGTCCCCTTATTTGCGGAAGGATATATTGGCCTTGGAGGGAAATCAAGATACAAAATGGAAGAAGAAACGTAAAACGATCGCTAGAGAAAAAGTAATAAGGAAACTAATTTCACAAAAGGCAGACCAGATGGCCTGCGTCTTAGGGTCTTAAAAGAAGTGGCTACAGAAATAGCGGTTGCATTGGCTGCAATCTTCCAAAATTCCCTAGACTCTGGTCCCAGGAGATTGGCAAACCAGAAATTAATACCACGACTCAAGAAAGGAGAAAGACAGAAAGCAGGAAACTATAGGCCGGTTAGTTTACCACGTCATTGGGAAAATGCTAAAATTCATTCGTAAGGAGAGACATTCCGAATCCATTGGCAGCAGGACAGTTAGAAAAAACATAATACTATTGGACAGAGTAAATATGGTTTTGTGAAAGAGAAATCATGTTCGGCAACTTTGTTAAAACTCTGAGGATGTAACAAGCAGGGTGGATAAAGGGGAACTAGTAGATTTAACATAGTTGAATTTCCGAAAGGCATTTAAGGTTACTCTTACTCCAATGTGTTATGTCCCAATCTTTATTTTACTCTCTAAAAGGTATAAATAAATGAATGTTGATGAGTGAATTTTATCTCTTGGGTTGCTGTGCAATATGATAGGTTGCTTATCCTGCCTAATGACATCACTGTTGCTAATCGCCTGGAGGCCCCTTAGAATTGGCACCAGATTGTGCTAACATCTGGAAAAGGGGAAAGCCATGCCAAGGAGATTGCAGATCTTTGTGGGCAGCTTTCTTCAGAATCAGCAAGTGCAGCACTTTGCTGTTGACTGCATAATCTAGACCAAAGACTTTATTCCAGTGTTTGATTATGTAAAACTAAAACAGTTCATTACCGTCATGAGGAATGGTGAGTTTTTGATGTACTGCCTTATGGATGAGATATTAAACTGTGCTCCATTTGACTGTTGAGGTGGATGTGAAGGATCCCATGACATTTTTTTTTGCTAAGAATGGGAGTTCTCACAATGTTTTAGTGAAAAATCATCCCTCAACATGAACAAAAAATGGAGGAACCAGGTTCACAAATTGATACATGTGGCTAAAATAATGACTACACTTCATAGTTATTGGCTGTAAAGCATTTTGGGGCATGAGGCTATGAAAAGTACTCTATAAATGCAGCTGGACAGATATCTGGGAACAGTTAATTATAGCTGTGGTGCAAGGTCAAGTTAAATATGAAGAAATGAAAACTGAACATAAAAATGTCAACGCCTTTTATTATGTTAACTTGCAAAATATGCAATTGTGATGGCAGTTAAAACTAAAAGCTTAATACTCTCTTTTTAACAGAGCAGTTAGACAAATGGCCCAAGAGCAGTTCTTCCTGATGGCTACCAGATGCTGTATGGGACATCGACCTCTACTGTTTTTCATTACTCTTCTCTTCACAGTATTAGCAGTAAGATTTTTAAAAAACTTATTATAATACTCATTACATTAGGTTTCATTTTTTGAAGTTTAAGCTTGAGGTGACAAACAGGAATGAGTAATCAATCAGTTGAATAATTAGTAAAAATTGAATGTATTGTGAATTGTTAGCATTTTGATTTTATTCAGCTCTTTTAATGCTATTGACTATATTGGTTGAGTTACTTGTTTTCCTGCTGTCAGAGTACTGCGAGAGAGAGAGCAAAACATTCAGCAGATTACTTCACACTATTGAGGCATCTGCTTAACTACGCATACAACAGTAACATTAACCTACCCAATGCGGAAGTTCTGCTCAACAACGAAATTGACTGGCTCAAGAGGATTAGAGTAAGTAAAGTTCTGTAATTTAGAAAATTCAGTCATTATCTTGAATAAAGTGAAGGGTTGATATTTGGTGCATGTCAGCAGTGTGCAGTACCTTTTTGTTTAAAGGTATTTTGCGGTTTACCTGTGGCTAGTCCAGTTAAGTGAGTTTATTTATTAATCACAAGTATGCTTACCTTCACATTGTAATGAAATTACTGTGAAAATCCCCTAGTTGTCGCACCTGTTTGGGTATACTGAGGGAGAATTTAGCATGGCCAATGCACCTAATCTGCACATCTTTGGAGTGTGGGAGGAAACCGGAGCACCCGAAGGAAACACGGAAAACGTGCAAACTCCACACAGACAGTGACCCAAGCCGGGAATCGAACCCAAGTCCCTGGCACTGAGAGGCAGCAGTGCTAACCACTGTGCCATCTTGCTTTTGCCCACCTAAAGCCTGGTCAATGAATAACCTGCCTCCTCTTTCATTATGAGCACAAGAAGGTGTTGAAGTGGCCCAGGGATGAACCCCTGTGATTTTCTCTAATCATGTTGCCCACATGATTGCAAAATATGCAATTTTTGCTTGGTATTTTCCCAAGTTCACAGAGCTGAGATGGGAAACATCTTGTGTCAAGAATCAAAGGTGTAGATACTCATGCTGCCACTGAAGTGGTAAGTTGCTGCCCCATTGTGATGCACAATGTGGTAATGCTTACATTTGGCTTCTGTATCTCTATTAAGCAGGTTGTGTCCATGACAAATACATGTAATGTGTCCATGACAAATGCATGTAAATTGATCTATATTCAAACTATAATGTTCTTTCAAGAGGGGCATTTGCATTTCATGGTGCACAAAGGTATTGGATGATATAATTTGCTAGAATCTTCTGTGGGTTAATGGAATTCTTTGAGTTGCACTCATTTCCTGTTTGTTGACATTTTCAAATTCAATCCTGTTCTCTCATTTGACTTCCAAAGTACTTAGGACCACCTTCGAGGCCATGCCTTCCATGCCACAGTTTGCTTTCAATAGCAAATTTTTTTTCTGTTTAGTCTTTTATTTCTGTTTTGGGAAGTCTTGCCAAAATTTTTCATTGTTTTAGAAAATGCCAATTTGTCAGTACCATTTTGATTTCCGTGATACGCGATGCACTACAATATAAGCGAGCCTGAGTCGGTGCAGACTTGGGCCAAAGGGATTCTATGAAAACATAGAAAATAGGGGCTGGAGTTGGCCCTTCAAGCCTCCCCTGCCATTTAGTTTGGTTTGATTTGATTTATTATTGTCACATATTAGTATACAGTGAAAAGTATTGTTTCTTGCATGCTATACAGACAAAGTATGATCATAGCTGATCCTGCATCTCAACAACATATTCCTGCACTTTCCCAATACCCCTTGACAGCTTTGAAGTCTATCTATCTATTTCTTCCTCCTCAAATATAAAGTCCCACCCCCCGACCAGAGCAAATAACATCCCTGCATGCAATCTGTCTTGCTCTGTCAAAATTTTGTAAGTTTCAATTAGATCCACACTCATTCTTCTAAATTCCAGTAAATACATAAGGACCAGTCAACCCAAGGCACCACTCCTTCAGAATATTAAAACTTTTGTGTCCTGCAAAAATAATCCTATTCTTGTGTTAGGCATTCTAGGCTGTTATTTGTTCTCTGCAATTTGCTAAAGTAATTAGCCATAAAACTTTTAACCCTGTGTCTAGCATCAAAGGATAAAGTAAATAATCCATCAAAGCAAAAGTTTCATTTGTATCAAAATCATTTGAATTGCCTTGGCATCAGGAATTAAAGTGTTGAATACTGAGGGACCAGAGTGGTTTACATGTCTACGCCGATCAGGGTTTGATATTTATTTGCACTAAAAGGTTTTGCCGTGAACGCAATTTCAAGGTACTTGAGCAGTCATCTGCTTTAACGCTAACATGGCCTTTTCCTTCACCCCTGTCCCTGTGCAAACACTCTCCATATCCCTTCTTTTGCTGCACTCTTCACTTTGTTAGGTATGATCTGAAAATGTGTTGGTTAGCAGGCAACGTTGTCTGGACAGATCAGAGGTACAGAATTGATTCTTGGAGATGGGTTCAAGATCTTGTTTAGGAGGAGCCCAGTTGCAATGCATTTGGAGTTCGGCAGTGTGTGGATAAATCTTGTTCAGGGGGAGGACAGATCAGAGAAGTTAATCAGCATGGCAAGGAAGATGGATGGTCACATGTTTAAGGATTGTGGACAGAAGCTGAAAAGTTGCTCGGTTGGGGAAGTCAAGGTGGAGGTTGCAAACTGGTGGCAGCCAAATAGTAACTTTGTGGGAGGAAGTGACAAAGATTTTGCACTCCTGGAGATGCATGCATTTTGCATTGTTTCCTCTTCAGTTCTTTTTGCCATTGTTGGTTCACCAACATGAGACATTAATCTTCAGTTGAAATACTTCAACTCCCACCATGTTAACTTTCTTCACAGACTTTAAATGATATGTTCACTTGGTTTGCAACATCAGTTTAGTTCAGGAGCTCTTCAGACTGGGAACAGACACTTTTAGGTAAATCTGAAATGAAACAGTGGGACATACGAAGAGCACAAAGCCAACATGTTCCAATAAAGAGAGAAGGTGGCACAGATGAATTCTCTGAATCCAGGATATCGAGGGATATACAGCTTTGGATGAAGAAAAAAAGGAGGCTCAAAACAGCAGAAGCCCGGAGTATGTAATGTGCAAGAGGGAATTTAAAGAAAATTAGGAGAGCAAAAAGAGGACATGAGAGTATACTGGTATGTAGAATAAAGGAAAATCCTAAGTTGTTTCACAAGTACATTATGGGCAAAAGGATAACTAGGAAAAGAGTAGGGCCAATTATGGACCACAGTGGTAATTTGTGTGTGGCGTCAGAGGACCAGTGAGAGAGACAATGTGGGTATAGAAATCAAGGAGACTGCCTGTGATATAATTAAAGAAATTCATATTCCACCACCTTCTGTTGGGAAAAAGATACACAAGTCTGAGGTCACGTACCAACCGACTTAAGAACAGTTTCTTCCCTGCTGCCATCAGACTTTTGAATGGACCTACCTTGCATTAAGTTAAAAGCAAATTACTGTGGATGCTGGAATCTGGCATTAAGATCTTTTTCTACACCCTAGCTATGACTGTAACACTACATTCTGCACTCTCTCGTTTCCTTCTCTATGAACGGTATTCTTTGTCTATATAGCATGCAAGAAACAATACTTTTCACGTCTACTAATATATGTGACAATAATAAATCAAATCATAGACCGAGAAGACATTCTGAGTGGCCTGGCTGCTTAAAAGTAGATAAATCTCCAGGGCCGGATGAAATGTATCCCAGGCTATCAAGTGAGGCAAGGAAGGAAATAGCAGAGGCACTGGCAATTTTCAATTTCCCTCTGGCCATGGGAGAGCTGCCAGGGGCCTGGAGGACACCCAATGTGGCACCATTATTTAAGAAGCAAAGAAGAGATAAGCCAGGAAAATACAGGCCAGTCCGTCTAACCCCAGTGGTGGGGAAACTATTGGAAGCAATTCTGAGAAATAGAATTAATCCGCATTTGTTAAGGCAGGATTAATCAAGAACATTCAGCATGATTTTGTGAAAGGGAGGTCATGTCTGACCAAAGTAATTGAATTTTTTGAAGAGGTGGCCAGATGAGGACATTGCATTTGATGTAGTCTTCTTGGACTTTAGCAAGGCTTTTGACAAGGTCATGGGAGATTGATTGCAAAGGTAAGAGCCCATGGGCTCCAAGGAAATTTGGCAAATTGGATCCAGAATTGGCTGAGTGGCAGGAAGCAGAGGGTGATGGCTCAGGGGTGTTTTTCAGACTGGAAGACTGTGTCCAGTGGGGTATTGCAGGAATCAGTGTTGGAACCCTTGCTGTTTGTGGTTTATATAAATGATTTGGACTTGAATGTAGGAGGATTGATCCTTAAGTTTATGGATGATACGAAAATTGGTAGGGTGGTTAAAAAATGAGGAGAATAGCCTTAGGATATAGAGGGGCTGGTCAGTGGTAAATGGAATTCAATCCAGATAAGTGAGAGTAGATGTACTTGGACAGGCGAAACAAGAAAAGGAAATACATGGTGAACATCAGGACCCTGGGAAGAACTGAGAATCAGAGATACTTGGTGGAGAAGTTTGATAAACTGGGGTTGTTTACCTTGGAGCAGAGGAAACCAAGGGGGCATTTTTGAAATGTATAAGATTGAGGGCCATAGAGTAAACAGGAAGAAACTTTTTCACTTGGCGGAGGGATCAATGGGCATTGATTTAAGCAAAATTCTGCGGATGCTGAAATATTAAACAAAAACAGAAAATGTTGGAAAATCTCAGCAGGCCTGACAGCATCTGTGGAGAGAGAATAGAGCCAACGTTTTGAGTCTGGATGACCCTTCGTCAGAGCTAAGAACTCCTTTGCTGTTAGCTCTGATAAAAGGTCATCCAGACTCAACGTTGGCTCTATTTTCTCTCCACAGATGCTGTCAAACCTGCTGAGATTTTCCAGCATTTTCTTAGTGGTATTGATTTAAGGTAATGGGCAGGAGGTTGAGAGGGGATGTGAGGAAAAACTTTTTCACCCAGAGAGTGATGGGAACCTGGAACACTCTGCCTGAAAAGGTGGAGGCAGAGACCCTCAACATTCAAGACGTATTTAGGTGTGCACTTGCCATGCCAAGGCATACAAGGCTATGGGCCAAGTGCTGGGAAATGGGATGAGAATAGTCGGGTGGTTTGTTTCTGATCAGTGCAGACTCGATGGACCGAAGGGCCTTTTTCTGTGTTGTAAACCTCTATGACACTTGAGTATAGTTTGGATTGTCACGTAATGTTTCACTAACGTCCTTTCCTTCTGGTTTAGAGTGAAGGGTGATAAATGAGTAAGAAAGAAACAACTAATCAAATTACAGAATTATTATGGGACACAAGAAGGCCCTTCGGCCTATTGGTGTCTGTAATGGCTATCCAAATGAGCATTATGACTTGATGCCATTCCCCTTCCGTTTCCCTGTACTCTCTTGCACATTGTTTCTATTCAAATAATCATCTAATGTCCTCATGAATGCTTTGAACCTGCCGGCACCACACTTCCAGGCAATGCATTCCAGACCCGAACAACTTGCTGTATGAAGAGGTTCTTTCTCGCATCACATTTGTTTCTTTTGCAAATCACTTTTAAAATATGCTATCTTTTTCTCGATCCTTTTATGAGCGTGAATAATTTCTCCCCATCTACTCTGTCTAGCCCCCTCATGATTTTGAAGACCTCTGTCAGATCTACCCTTAGCCTTCCTCTCCAAGACAAACAGTCCTAACCTCTTCAATCTAGCCTCATAACTGAAGTTTCTCATTCCCGGAATTAAAGCCTAGGATACTGTTTGTTTTATTAACTGTTCTGTTCACCTGTCTTGCTACCATCAGTGATCTATGCACATATACACATTGGTACCTCTGCTCTTGCATCCTTTTAAGAGTTTTGCACCTTATTTTGTGTTGTCTGATCATGTTCTTCCTGCCAAAATACATCACCTCAGACTTCTCTGCATTAAATTTCACCTACTACTTATTTGCCCAATCCATCAACTTGTCTATGTCCTTTTGAAGTTCTACACTGTTCTCCTCCATTTACCACTTACAATGCTTCCAAGTTTCTTGTCATCCGCAAACTTGGAAATTGTCCCCTGCAAATCGAGATCTAGATCATGAATATATGTCAGGAAAAGCAAGGCTTCCAATACCGAGGACTGGGGAACTCCAATACAAACCTTCCTCCAGCCTGAAAGCTATTCATTGATCTTTACTCTCTGCTTCCTATTTCTCAGCCAATTTTGTATCCAAGTTGATACTGTCCCCTTTATTCCATGAGTTATAACTTTTCTCTCACGTCTGATCTGTGGCACTATAATGAATGCCTTTGAAAGTCCATGTCTATCACATCAACAGCATTACCCTCAGTGACCCTTTGTGTTACCTCTTCAAAAAACCACTACAAGTTGAACATTTCCCTATTAGAAATTCATGCTGGCTCTTCCTAATCAACTCACATTTTTCCATGTGACAACTAATTCTATCCCAAATAATTGTTTCTAGAAGCTACCCTACCTCTGTAAAACTAATCAGTCTGTAATTGCTAGGCTTATCCTTTTTTGAACAAGGTGTGATGTTTGCAGTTCTCCAGTTCTCTGGCACATCCTCTGAGTTTAGGGAAGACTGAAAGATTATGGCCAGAGTCCCTGCAATTTCCATTCTCACTTCCTTCAAGATGCATCTAATCAGTGCTTGTCTACTAAGTACTGACAGTTTATCGAACGTTCCCTCCTTATCAAATTAAAACTCTTCTAGTGACAGAATTTCCCCCTGTGTCACCATGGCCTTGGTAGCATCTGTTTTTGTGTAAAGACAGATGCAAAATATTCATTCAATTTATGCTCAGTGCCTCTGTGTAAATTCTCTTTTAGGCCCCGAATCATTCTAGTCATCCTATTACCACCCTTCTACTATTTCCATGCCTGCAGAACACTTTCCCTTTATGTTAGCTGCCAGACTTTTCTCATAATCCCTCTTTGCTTCTCTAATATGCTTTCTCACCTCCCATCTGAACCTCTGTATTCCTCTTGGTTCCCAATTGTATCTTTTATCTGATAGCTGTAATAAGCACACTTTTCCTCAATTTCTATCTACTTTTTCATTCAGAGGACTCTGAATTTGCCTGTTCAGTCGTTGCACTTTGAGGGAATATACCTTGACTGTGCTCAAACCATTTATTTTTTGAAGGTAGTCCATTGCGCAGCTACAGTTTCTCCTGCCAACCTTTAATTCCAGTCTATACAGCCCAGCTCTATTCTTGCCCTGTTGAAGTCAGCTCTCCCCAGTTCATTATTCTTCTTCTGGATTGCCCGTTGTCCTTTTCTATCATAATGCAATACATTGTAAAGTTTAGGATTATGTAATATGTTTTGCATCCACATGTACCTAAACATTGGATTACATTGAAGCATAGTTGTTTAATGTTAAGTATGACAGCTAATTTTCACGAAGTAAAATTTTTATATTGTTTTTAACGGTGTTGGTTTGGGAAAAAATGTTGATGAGAACATAGGGCAAATTCTGTTGTGTGCTTATTTAGTGCCATAGAGTTGTTATCCACTTGAGCAAAATAGATAGGACCTCCCTTTAATATCTCATCCATAAAATGCAGTTTCTAACAAGTGTTCCTTCCGCATTGTATTTAAACACTATGTTAGATTATGTGCTCATATACATAATGGGGCTTGAACCCAGATGCATTTAAATCAGCTGCCTACTTTGGGCATTTGGTGGGGATGACTCCACATATAGAAAACAAACCATTTCTAAATTCATTTTTTGTGGATTTTTAATGATTCTGTATTATGAAGGGGAAAGTGTTAGGAGTTGCGCTTAAGCTTATACTGAGCTTCCAAAAGCGAAAGTTGGTGCATTTGAGATTTTGCCAAAAATAGGCACACTTTTCCTTCTAAAAACTAAAAACAGATATACTCCGCATATGCTGTATTACACCCCTGTTTGTGGAAGCTAAACTTCATTGTACAGTAACGTATTTGTACAGCTCCTTAACACAATGAAGTGTCCTAAGGTACTTAGAAGCATTATAAGACAAAGCAATCAAGTCTCTTGCAGTATTAGAGCAGTTGATCAAGTTTGGTCAAAGAGGTAAGTTTTTAAGGAGTCTTCAAAAGGTAAATTGAGATAGAGCGCCAGAGAGATGTTTTGAGGGTTTTCCAGAGCTTAGGCCCTATACAACTGAAGGCATGGTCACCAATGGTGGAATGATTAAAATCAGGAATGTTTATGAATTCAGTATTAAGAGAAGTTGAAGTATCTTGGAGGGGTCTGGGATGGGAGGAGATCAGAGATGCAGAGGGTGTACAGGGTTTTGAAACTTGAAGATTTTAAAATGAGAATGTTTCTTGACTGGGAGCCACTACGTCAGTGAGCTCAGGGCTAATAAGGGAATGGGACTTTCTGTGAGTTAAGACACGGGCAGCAGAGTTTTGGATGAATCAAGTTCACAGAGGGTTAAATGTGAGAGTCCACTGGAGTAATTGAGTCTAGTGGTAAGAGGTATGATTGAGAGCCTCCGCAACAGATGAACTGCGATGGGCAAAATTGGACAATAAGAGGTTGAAACAAGTGGCCTTAGTGATGATGTGAATATGTGGTTGAATGCTCAACTTGGGATCAAATGTGACACCAAGGTTGTGAACACTGGCTTAATCTCAGACTGCACTAGGATGGAGTTGATAGCTAAGGAACGAAGTTTGAAGTGGGGGCCCAGAAGCAATGGTTTCAGTCTTTCCAGTATTTAATTGGAGGAAATATCTGCTCATCTGGCACTGAATGTTGTCTGATGAGCGGTCTGATAACATGTGTGGAGTTGTCGCGTGAAGTGGTTGTGAGGTGGAGCTGGGAGTGATTAGCATACATGTGAAAATTAATACTGTGCTTTCAGATTATGTCACCGAAGGGCAGTATGTAGATGGAAAATAGGAGAAATTGCAAGAATAAAAATAGTTTGTAATTTTAAACTTTGCCAATACTCCAGTGAGATGTTCCAAATGCAGCTATTATTATTGTGGCACTACATTTGTGACTTATTTAACCTTAAATGATGCAAAGCTTTTAATTTCCTTTCACAAAACTTCTTTCCTGAACATTAGGATGAAGTGAAAAGAACAAGTGAAACTGGTGTTGAAGAAACAATTCTCGAGGGTCATCTTGGAGTTACAAAAGAGCTACTGGCATTCCAGACACCTGAAAAGAAATACCATATAGGCTCGGAGAAAGGCGGGGCCAACCTCATTAAGGTATTTCCTAGTATTGGACTTCAAATTTAGTTTTGTTTGTGGTATGATTGCAGTATTTTGTTCATATGCATGTTATGAAACCTGTTGATGCTCAATATGAGGGTTTTACAAATGCTAGAAGGGAAACTTGAAACTGCCAATATAAAAAAACCTGTCACTGATTATAGCTCACGCTCAGAGGCTGTAAAGTACTCCCCTGCCCCAATTGGTGAAAAAGTGACTAGTGTGACAAATTTGCGTATGTTTACATTTATAATGGATCTAACATATTAAAATGAATAAAGCTTAATAGGAAGCGCAAGTAGATTTGTTTGTGCTTCAGGTCAGATTTGTTTGTGCTTCAGGTCTCCTGTTATGCTCCTAATTTCTTCAAAAACAGTGCGAGATCTATGGTAGATATCCATTCCTATGCCACATTACTCATTTGTGTAATAAGCAGTGTGTGGCTTTAGCTTGATGGCAGCATCCTGTTAGTGGCGAACAACACTCATGTTGCTATCGCTTGGTAGCAGCGTGAAACATTGTGACAAGAAATGTTCTGCTTGTCACACAAATGAGCAATATGGTATATAATTTTCAGTGCCAGTGTGATGCCAGGTATGTAGGCCATACATCCCAAAAATTGGCAGATCATATTGAACAGCATGACTCGGCTGCTGGTTTGCGTGAGCAAGGTACGGACTGTACCCAACCAGCTCATGCTTTGAAAACTTAAAATGAAGTGTCCCAACATTAGATGTGATTATGCAATTGGACAGCATTTTTAAAATAATCCTCAGTGTGCTAAGAATTATGCTGGCGACCAATTTAAGATTGTCAGCAGAGTGCTCAATGTAGCCCACTTGAGTGTACCGGAAGCTACATATATTAATGCACAAGGCCCTGTTCTTTGCAGACAAAAAGAACCTATACACGTATTACACCTGTTTCAGCCAAATAAACAAAGTCACAGTCATTCGTTGATTCAGTCCCCAGGACAATGTCTTGACCAATCAGGGTCGAGCTCCCTTGATCCAGTGACAGTAAAGGAATGGTGATATGTTTCCAAGTCAGGTTGGTGAGTGTCTTGGCAGGAAACTTGCAGGTGGTGGTGGTGTTCCCAGCTATCTGCTGCTCTTGTCCTTCTAGATGATAGTGGTCATGAGTTTGGAAGATGTTGCCTAAATAACCTTGGCGAATTCCTGCAGTGCATCTTGTAGATGGTACACTTAACTGCTACTGTTCGTCAGTGATGGATTTGATTTGATTTGATTTTGATTTGATTTATTATTGTCACATGTATTAGTATACAGTGAAAAGTATTGTTTCTTGCGCACTATACAATGGCAAAGCATACCATTCATAGAGAAGGAAACGAGAGAGTGCAGAATGTAGTGTTACAGTCATAGCTAGGGTGTAGAGAAAGATTAACTTAATGCGAGGTAGGTCCATTTAAAAGTCTGATGGCAGCAGGGAAGAAGCTGTTTTTGAGTCGGTTGATACGTGTCCTCAGACTTCTGTATCTTTTTCCTGACATAAGAAGATGGAAGAGAGAATGTCCGGGGTGCGTGGGATCCTTAATTATGCTGGCTGCTTTGCCAAGGCAGCGGGAAATGTAGACAAAGTCAGTGGATGGGAGGCTGGTTTGTGTGATGGATTAGGCTACATTCACGACTTTTTGTAGTTTCTTGCGGTCTTGGGCAGAGCAGGAGCCATACCAAGCTGTGATACAACCCGAAAGAATGCTTTCTATGGTGCATCTGTAAAAGTTGGTGAGAGTCGTAGCTGACATGCCAAGTTTCCTTCGTCTTCTGAGAAAGTAGAGGTGTTAGTGGGCTTTCTTAACTATAGTGTTGGCATGGGGGGACCAGGACAGGTTGTTGGTGAACTGGACACCTAAAAACTTGAAGCTTTCAGTCATTTCTACTACTTCCTCGCTGATGTAGACAGGGGCCTGTTCTCCACTATGCTTCCTGAAGTCGATGACAATCTCATTCGTTTTGTTGACATTGAGGCAGAGATTATTGTTGCCGCTCCAGTTCACCAGATTCTCTATCTCATTCCTGTACTCTGTCTCGTCGTCATTTGAGATCTGACACACTACGGTGGTGTCGTCAGCAAACTTGAAAATTGAGTTGGAGGGGAATTTGGCCACACAGTCATAGGTGTATAAGGAGTACAGCCACGGGCTGAGAACACAGCCTTGTGGGCACCAGTGTTGAGGATGATCGTGGAGGAGATGTTGTTGCCTATCCTTACTGATTGTGGTCTGTGGGTTAGGAAGTTCAGGATCCATTCGCAGAGGGAGGAGCCGAGGCCCAGGCCATGGGGTTTGGATGAGTTTCATTGGAGTAATGGCGTTGAAAGCTGAGCCTTAGTCAATAAATAGGAGTCTGACAGAAGTGTCTTTTGTTATCTACGTGTTCCAGGCTTGAGTGCAGGGCCAGGGAGATAGCATCTGCTGAGGACCTGTTGCGGCAGTAGGCGAACTGTAGTGGATCCAGGCAGTCCGAGAGACTGGAATTGATTTGTGCCATGACTAATCTTTCAAAGCACTTCATAACGATGGATGTCAGCGCCACCGGATGATAGTCATTAAGGCACGCTGCTTGGGCTTTTCTTTGGTACTGGGATGATGGTCGTCGTCTTGAAGCACATAGGGACCTCCGATTGTTCTAAAGAGAGGTTGAAGATGTCTGCGAATACCCCTGCCAGCTGATCAGCGCAGGATCTGAGTCACTTTCCGTGGGTTGACCTTCCAGAAGGCTGGTCTGACATCTGCAATGGTGACCTCTGATACAGGTTCATCCGAAGCTTCCAGAATGGAGGGTGTGCTCTCGTTGACCTCTTGCTCAAAACAGCCGTAGAATGCATTGAGCTTATCAGGGAGGGGTGGGTTGAAGCCGGCAATTTTACATGCCTTCATCTTGTAGCCTGTTACGTCTTGCAGACTTTGCCATAATCGGCGGGGGTCTGTGTGGCTAGCTTTGGACTCTAGCTTGGTCCGGTACTGTCTTTTGGCATCTTTGATGGATCCTTGGATCGTATCTGGCTTTCTTGTATAGGTCAGGGTAGCCTGACTTGAACGCCTCAAACCTAGACTTCAGCAAGCAGTGGATATCCCTGTTCATCCATGGCTTCCGGTTGGGAAACACACAGATTTGCTTCTTTGGCACTCGGTCTTCTACACACTTACTAATGAAGTCAGTTACTGTAGTGGCGTACTCGTTCAGGCTGGTCGCAGAATTTTTAAATACTGACCAGTCCACTGACTCTAAGCAATCCCGCAGGAGATTATCCAATTCCTCAGGAGGAATGGAATGGTTGTGAAAGGGACAACAATCGAGCGGACTGCTTTGTCCTGGATGTTGTCGAGCTTCCTGAGTGTTATAAAATTTTTATATAGTAATTTATTTTACTCACTGCCTTCATGCCAAATCTGGATCTCATCTGAAACCAGCTCATACAATTTAATTCCTATTTACAATTACGTACTTTCAGCCTGTTATTTCTAATTAGGTCATAATTGATGAACTCTGCATTACACCACCCAATCTCAGTCCTTACCAAGCAACTTATTTGCCAAATTCTTGGTAATTAATTCCATGGGTGTGTGCATTTATTGGCATGTTTATATTAAATATGTACATATAATATAAATATTTCATTGGTAATGAACCGGTTTTCCACCTGAGAGACTATAAACCACAATTATAAATAGCAAATCAATTAAATTATGACTGCTTGTAGGATCTGGGGCAAGGTGCTGATACAAAATGTTGGGAGAACAGGTAAAATCACTTCAATGTCCTCTGAGCTTGAGGAGTAAAATTGTACTGATTTACCATTCTGCATTGCCATCTATCGCATGTTGACATTTTGTGCAGTTAGAATTTGGCTTAGTGTTGGAGAGAATTAAAGAATAGATGGGTCTGAGGCTTGTATCTTATTTTGCCCAAGAAAAATTAGATTCCAGGGGGCGTTTGTTAGCCCAGCATCTTAAGTAGGGAAGAGCAGTCAACTGATTGAACTTTGAAGTTGATGACATAAACTTTCATGAGTTACAGTTTGTCACCTTCTGTGCAAACTCCTTACTGTTTTGTATGTCCAAATTGTAACTTTTTTCCTGTGTTTTTAGTGTGCAGTGCTGATTTGTTTGGCTTTGACTATCCTAATCTTTCACTTTTTGTGATGCTTGTGAAAGTTAAGCCATTGCACAAACTCGTGCAACATTTCAAAAATGTCTAGTATTCATGCCTGCAACTCTTAAAGGAATGTGGAGGATTTTGAAAACTTGAATTTTAAAAAATAGTTAACTTAATTATTTTACTTTTCTTAATTCCCATTTAGCTATTGTATAATCTCTGAAAATTCTAAAAGTGGACTGATATTTTGACTCCAACACTAATGTTTATTGCTGTTGCACTGCAGGAGATGAAAATGAATTAACACTAAGTAACTGGAAAATCTTTCTCATTTGATTCTATAGGAGCTGATAGATGATTTCATCTTCCCAGCATCTAATGTTTACCTGCAGTATAAGAAGAGTGGAGAATTACCATCTGAGCAAGCCATTCCTGTTTGTAGTGCACCTGCTGCAATCAATGCCAGCTTCGAGTTGTTAGTGGCACTGGCTGTTGGCTGTGTGCAAAACCTCAAGCAAATAGTGGACACCATGACAGATATGTATTATGCAGGTATTTAAAAAACTGTTCGTTTGATAATATGGTAAAAGTGTAGATGAACGGAGAGAAATACAGGGCAGGAGTTTATTGGAAGATGGTCAGATTTATTTCTTGGTCTGTTAACTGTGGCTCAATTGATGACACTTTTGCCTCACAGTCAGAAGGTTGTGGATCCAAGTCCCACTCCAGAGACTTGAACACAAAAATCTAGGATAAATCATTATTCAGGCTAAACGTTAATACCGAGGTCTTATCTGCTCCCTTGGATAGATGTAAAAGATTTTGTGGCTGTATTTTGAAGAAGAGCCATTGTCCTGTCCATGGTGTCCTGGCTAATATTTGTCCCTCAATCAGCATCATTGAAACAGATTTTCTGAACATGATCATTTGCTGTTTATGAGAGCTTCCTGCACACAAACTAGTTTTCTATGTTCCACATTGTTGGTAAAACGCTTTGGGATGTCTTAAGGTGCTTCTGAGACTTTAATACAGTATGAAAAAACAGAATTCCAAACTGAGCATCACCACTACATGAATTGTGACTCAAAAGTGTAGCACCCCAGGGCACCCTTGGATGGGTAGTTGATGTGGCTGTCATAAGAACGTAAGAAATAGGAGTCCGTCCACAAGCCTGTCTGCCTGTCAATAAAATAATGGCTGATCTGATACTGATCTTAATCCACTTTCCTGCTTGTGCCCCATCTTTGAATCCATTGTCAATCGGAAATCTGTTTAACTCATTCATTGACCTAGCTTCCACTGCTTGCTGGGGAAAAGTATTCCAAACTCTCAACAACCCTCAGGGAAGAAATTCTAACTCATCTCCATTTTAAATGGGAAAGCCTAATTTTGAAACTGTGCCTCCTAGCTCTAGATTCCCCCTCGAGAGAAAACATCCTCCCATCATGTACCCTGCCAAGTCTGCTCAGGATCTTATGTGAACCTCCTCTGACTGCTTCCAATACAAATATATTCCTCCTTGCGTCAGGTGACCAAAACTGTACGTAGAATCCCAGGTGTGATCTCACTAATGCACAGTTGCAGCAGGATTTCCCTATTTTTATATTGCACCCCCCCCTTGCAATAAAGGCCAATATTCTATTTGCTTCCTGTTTACTTGCTGTTCCTGTGTACTAACTTTGTGATTCATGTACAAGGACGTGCCGCTGTATCTGTGTTACAGCATTTTGCAGTCACTTTCCAGTCAAATAATACTCTGCTTTTCTATTCTTCCTGCCAAAATGGACTTTCGCTCATTTTCTGCAATACACTTTACCTGCCAATTTTTCCCCCTCATTTAACCTATCTATATTCCTTTGTCGGCTCTGTGCCCCCTCCCAATTTGCTTTCCTCCTATCTCTTAATCGCAACACATTTGGCTGCAAAATACTCAATCCCTTAATTCCAGCCATTAATATAGATTGTAAATAGTTGAGGCCCTGGCACTGATCGTGTGGCACCCTGATTTATGTTTTCATCATTAAAATGACCCATTTATCCCTACTCAGTTTCCTGCTCACTCATCAGTCCTATATCTATACTAATATATCACCTACAATTCCATATGCTGTGTGTAACCTTTTATGTGGCACCTTATCGAATACCTTTAGGAAATCCAAATGCTGTACATCTACAGGTTTCCCTTTATCCATCCTCCAAGAGCTCTAACAAATTTGTCAAACTATTTCCCTTTCACAAAGTCATGTTGACTTTGCCTGATATTTTCTAAATATCCTATAGATTCTAGCATTTTCCCAAAGTCAGACTGAAAGCTAACTGACTTATAGTTTCCTGCTTTCTGTCATACTCCTTTTTCTTCGTACAACCTGTTGGACTTTAACCTGGTGTTGTGAGACTTTTTACTGTGCGTACTCCTTTTTGAACAGACCTATTACGTTTGCAATTTTCCAATTTGCTGGGACCAGTCCAGAATCTGGAATTTTGGGTCTTGTTTTTAGATTCCTCAAAAGCAAAGACTAGTAGTATAAATTATGTACAAAATTTCACCTGGAGAAACCTGAACATTATCTGTCACCTAGAATATCCCATATGAAAGTGATCACTGCACAAGGCACATTAGGCCAATGCTTATTTTTCTACTCTGGTGATAGTAGTTTGACCTGTTTTAATTTTATTAGTTGAAGCGAGAAGTCCATACTGTAAACTATCTCTAAAAGTGGCCCTTAAAAGAGCTGAAATGTTGTGGTACTTCAGCATAGTATTTAGAAATGTCTGTGAAATTTTAATTGCTGATTTGTAAAGTTTATATTTTTATTTAGGTTGTGAAGCACTGACAGAGTGGGAATACTTGCCACCAGTAGGACCACGTCCATCAAAAGGATTTGTAGGATTAAAGAACGCTGGTGCTACCTGTTACATGAATTCTGTTATTCAGCAGCTGTACATGATCCCAGCTATTAGGAATGGTATCCTTACTATTGAAGGCACTGGTAGTGATGTTGATGATGATACATCTGGTGATGAGAAGCAGGATAATGAGGTGAACACAAGTTATAACTATTTTTATGTGTTTAAAATTAAGGATTTCATGCTTCGGTGTCGGTGTGAAAGCTTGAATCTTGAGCTCAGCGGATGACTTTTTTGTACCTAAGCTGCTGGTAAAGTCGAGGCCAACAGTCATGTGCTCAGTGTTTAGATTTATTTTGCTAATGTAATGAAATCTGCCGAATGTACAAGCTTTTGAGTTTTGGATTTAGATTAAAACTTGTTTTGGAAACCAATCCTCAGTAATACTTCAGAAAATAAATTATTATATAGCTGTTTAATATTTATGCTGTAATTAACTTGCTGTCATTGCAACAATCTTCGTAACTTTACACGTGGATCACTGACCAAATTTTAATTGAGCTAGGTTTTGTTTTCAAAATAATGGTAAAGCAAATGGCACTCTTTCACATAAATGGTGAGTCAACTTCAGATGAGGGGCAGATGTGCAGTTAAACATGAATATCAAAAAAATTGCTGTCCACCACTGGCTTCACAAAAACAGTATCAAGCACTGACAAGGGGAAACCCCCTGCCTCCTCAATGGTCTCCGGTTCCATCAGCGAGGCCAAGTCGACTGCTCCCTATTCATGGGGAGCATGACCATTCCTTGCCGACGCGAACCTTTCCTGGTGAGGTCATAAAGGGGGGGCAGGCCCAGATGATTGAGTGCCGGGCTCTCTCAGCAGATGCAAAACAGCATTATAATACATTTTCATATATTAACCTACTTCCCGCCAATTTCTGGCACGAGGGAAATGTGGCGCCGGTAAATGTGACCGGCTAAGCACTTTTCGCCTGACTTCACCACCGCGTCACGCCCAAAAACAGGTGCAACGCGATGGTAAAATCACCCCCAAAATAATGAAAATCAACTTATAACGGTTCATATTCAGTGCTCGAGATTTGATCTATAATCAACACTTAGTATATTGCTTAAAGAATACTGGCAGTGCAGTCTGGCACCTGGGCAGTGCTGGGTGGGTGATGGCGGGTCCACAATCGGTCAGGAGAGGGCGGCAGGTCCGTGAACAGTTGGGGGAGGGGAGTCCGCGATTGGTCTGCTTGGCGGGGGCTGTATCTCGGGAGCTGCTTCAGGCAACCCGCACAAGCAGTGGCCTGACAGCTCTCTTTCCTGTCACACCCCTGCTACTGCTAATGCACATGCAGCATCAGAGGCCTACACATACGCATTACCTCCCTCTGCAGGGTTTTGAGCACGTTAAGCCCCACCCACAGGCTTCTGCAGCGAGCAACAGGCTTGTTGATATTTTTGCAGGCAGTGTGTGTTTGGGGGGGAGCCTGAAAACACACTCAAAAGACGAATCTGAAGCTCTCCCAGTTTCATGTCTGCCCAGTGCTTAGAGAAAAAAAAAGATAAAATCACCCCCTTTATGTTGTGAATAGTTTCAGGAGATTTTTTAAAGGTAAGTTTTAAAGCAAAATGCATTATTTTCTTTGTGTTCTTTTTATTCTCTCTCAATCAGACTATTCCCCCCCCCAAAAAGAAAATCTGGTTTGAGATTGAATTCACCCTCTTCAATTCACTTTCCTTCTCAATCCTTCCACTGTTCCTTTCCCAATCCTAAAATTTCACTGGTGAAAGAAGCACCATTTTTGTTTCCTTGTTGTCTTCATTGCACTGTCAGTAGCTGATGCTTTGCAACTTTGTGGGCAAAGCACTTAGCAAAATAGTGAGAAAAACGTTTTTGAGTCACAAGATACAAATCTAATTAACAGCAGATGTTGAATGCCCTGCTGCAGTAAAGACCGGTCCATTATGTTTTTGTATATACAGAAGTTTATGAACAGTTGAATAACTTCGGAAACTGTCTCATTATGTTGACAGTATGACTACTTGTACTAAAAATTAATAATTGTAAGGTTGCTGCAAAGTACAGCTAGATTCTGTTGAGAATCATTTATTTAAACCTAATTGAATTTAGTTTTGAATGTGTTTTTGCAGAGCAATGTTGATCCTAGGGATGATGTATTTAGCTACCATCACCATTATGACAAACCTGTAATTGGAAAAACTGAAGATCGTAAGGAATACAATATTGGGGTCCTGAGACATCTGCAGGTCATTTTTGGACATCTGGCTGCCTCCAGGTTGCAATACTATGTGCCTAGGGGTTTCTGGAAGCAGTTCAGGTTTGTAGTTTCAAAATTGAGAATTATTTTTATTTCCGGGGGGGGGGGGGCGAGGTGCATGACAATTTGCACTTGTATTTTGGGATATTGAGAATGTATTGATATAGAACTGAGTTTTCTTTCAATAGTTTGAGTAGTTCTATACGTAACTTTAAGCAGATTATTGACCTTAGACTGAATACAGATCAAGATTGAGATGAGTTTAAGATTAGTAAATCAAGCAAAATTTGAGGCTATTCAAGGCCATGTGCGCGAATGCAAAACATTACTTTCTTTTCCCCTAGGCTTTGGGGTGAACCAGTCAACCTTCGAGAGCAACATGATGCTTTGGAATTCTTCAACTCTTTAGTGGACAGCCTGGATGAAGCTTTGAAAGCTCTTGGACATGCAACAATGCTCAGCAAAGTTCTTGGGGGTTCCTTTGCTGACCAGAAGATTTGTCAAGGCTGTCCTCACAGGTGAATGCAACTAATGTTTAACATTGAATTATATTATTCCACTGTTACAGAGAAGTGATGAACTTTGTGGTTAAAATAAATAATTTCACCTTTTGTAACTACAATTGCCAATCAGGGTAGCCATACTATTTTTATCTCCAAGTTATTGCATTTCTTCATTAAGACGAAAGGTTTGTTCAGATTAGCAGTTAGTTAAAATAATAATGTAAATGAAAACTGGCAGATGAGTGAAGAGTCCCCAAATTTTAGTCCTAAATGCATAGTGTGAAAAAGCATCGACAAGGAAAAGGGAGTTGGGGAATATAAATATTTTTTGCGCTGCAACTTTTGAATTTGCCATTCAGGAGTTTGATGGGCTGTAGAACCAGGATGCACCTTGGAAAAATTGTCACAATTTCTAGCAGCCACGGAAGTCAATTTTTAAAAGCTTTTTATTTAAGTTCCAGTTATGTTTCAGGAACCATTATATTTGAAGCACCTTGTGAAAGGCTGACCTTTTAAATTTTGAGACAGTGAATGAGCAAGACTTCATAAGCATGGACATCATTTGTGAACGCATCATTTGAATTGTTCCAGAATATATGTAAAATTGCGTGGTTTGAAAATTGCAAATGGTATATAATTTCCCAGAATTGCTGGAGCACATCTTGCAGTTGTTCAATCTGTTCAAATTTTTTTCCACTCTCCCTTCTGCTCCTGAATCTTGTGTGTTGCAAAGTGATGGAAAGTGAGAGTTAACAATTGAGCGATCAGATCAACAGAGCACCTGGGACCAAGTGACTATCAAAAACAATTAAGTATAAGGGTAAGGGAGAAAGAGAGCAGAGAAAGGAGTGTGGTGAATTGTTATTAAACACAAGAAGTGGAAAAAAAGATTATTCTAAGAGGAGGAAGAAAAAGAAGCAATGAAAAAATTAAATCCTTGAGGAGCAATTTAACACCTTCAGAACTAAGATACCAGAGTTTGAATTGTTACCTTTTGAGGACTTGGATTGAGTGGCATGGCAGGGATGTAAATCTTGTGAATGATCCTTTGGTATTAACTATCAGACCTAATTTTTCTGTGGTGAGATTAATTGTTCGAACAGTGCAAATACACAATTTTTTGAAACTTAATAAGAGACTGACTGTGAACTTCCAAATTTTCCATAGCTAATGGCAGTGTGTTTTTACACTTCAGTAACGAATGTGCCTTTAATTCTATATCAGTGGTTCCCAACTGCTGTGCTATGGCACATTGTTATACTGTGCGGCTGCGGCACACTTCAGCCAAGGCTGTGGGGCAAACTCTGAGCCCCGACTTTATTTCATTTTCAGAACGAATATCGAACAACGCCGGTTGTGTTTCCATTGAAATAATCAGCTAATAGGTGGTTGAATGTCAGAAAGCACATATTCCTCTGCGATTAATCATGCCCTTTACCACTGATTCGCCCAATGCAGTCTTGAGGAGCCTTAAGGTGACTGATGGTGTAGATCAAACGCACTGTTTTCTCTGGGAAGCTGCAGACTGAGTGTTGTTAGAGCTGCACCCATATAAGAAACTGACAAGATCCCATTACATTCTGAACCTCCTTAATTGCAATTAGTAGGCAGGGTTTCAAGTGTCAACAGATGAGGTGTCTGCCACATAATAAGAGTCCCTGACCTGTTCTAAAAACACTATTATACGAACAGTATAATTAATTTTCTTCTCAACGGTAATAATGAGGTTGTAAGTAGTGGTATAGCCAGCAATGACTAAATTTCAAGCCAAAATGATGAGACTGTCTTTTAGTGGAAATTGTCATTTCCCCACTTTTGTGTGGCATGGCCAACATTTGCCATTTAAATTTATCTGGACCTTGTTGCGTGGCGGACACGCACTGTTTGATTATTTGATGATTTATGGACAGGACTGAACAATGTAATCATCAGTGAGCCTCTCCATATGATGAAGGAAAGGTAATTGATGAAGCAGTTGATTATGATTGTGTCTAGCTCTTTAAAATCAGAAACTCCTGCAGTGATATATTTGGCTGAGAAATATGATATTCAAGAATGATTGCGTTCTCCCATTGTGCTCCATGTGACTGCAACTAAAGGGGCATTCACCTTATTCCAATTTACTTCACTTGTTTCTATTTTTCTACAATATTCTGCAGTGCATCAGTCTGTTCTATACCATAAATATTCAGAGTCTTTATTCTTCAACCCCATTTAAATATATATTTTCTCTAAGTCTGTGTTAATACATCCAGCATGATTTGTTCTGTTCTTATTCACCCATGCTGTTTAGACTCAGTCTGTGCTAATGCAGTCTGTGTCCATAGTGTTGGTACTCAGATATCTCAGTTTGTCTGCTCATTGAATCTGCATTATCTCAGTTTTTGCTCAGTCTCTTCATTCTGTGCCATCTGTCTGTTTTTCATTGTTTGGAATTATATCAGATCAACCATGATCTCATTGAATGGCAGAGCAAACATAATGGACTGACTGGCCTACTTCTGCTCCTACATCTTGTGGTCTTACGGTCTCAGTCTGTACTCATCCAGTCTGTGCTTGTTCAGACTGTGCACTCCAGTTTCTCCTTGCACAAACTGCATTAACTTCATGTTTGTTCTTCAGACTGTGCTCACTGCTTCACCCTCACTCATTCTGTGCGTTTTGTCACTCAGTCTGTACTCATTCATTCTGGATTCCTTTTGAATGTATTACACACAATTTCAGAAGCTGCCAGCGTCAGCAGTGTGAAGGAGAAAGTGTATCTGGGCTGCACATCCAGCATTGTGACAATTGCCTTCATTGTGGAGAGTGTTTGTGCAGCACAATGTTGCCCAGATCCAGTCAGTGTTGTCTTATTGACTTTGATTTGCGTTGCATGTCTCCTTCACAATCTTGTTTGCTTCTTTCTGTACCACATTAATAAGGTCAGTCCTCAGACTTAGCACATTCCACCAACTCCCCATAACTGACCTTATTTATATTTTTTACACACACGCACACACATATATATTTAGAGATCAGAGTCCTTTGTTATTTTTACAATTTGGCGCCAGTCTAATAATGCTGAGCATCATTGTAAAGTGTAAAAAGGTGCTAGGGACTAAATAAATCAATCTATAATTGCTCTAGTTTAAAACATGTATGAGCAAACGGATACAGCTGGAAAAAAGTGAGTGTGCCATGGAATTGTTTGTCTCATTGAAGTTTGCCATGTTACTGAAAAGGTTGGGAACGGCTGTTCTAGGTCATTGGTGGATGCAATGAAGCTGGGATAAATAATGGGGAGTGTGGTTCACTTCCCATTTTGTTACCTGCAAAGTGAGTTTAGATTCAGTAAGGTTTTTTTTTATAAAGTACGAATGGAAATTTTTTAACTCAGGATTTAAATGTCAAACTGCAAGAGAAATTCAGCTTGCGCACCCCCCCCCCCCCCCCCCCACCCCCCCTCCTGCCCGGTTTTTCTTTATAGTTCTGTTTTCTATTCCTCCAGATAATTATCCAATTCTCCTTAGAAAGCTATGTTAAAATTTGCCTTTGCCGCACATGTCAATAGTACATTTCAGATGCTAACCATTTGCTGTGTATAAGATATTTTCCTCTTGTCAGCATTGCTTCTTTTGCCAATCACCTTTAATCATATGATCTGCTACATAACCCTTCTGCCAACAGGAACAGTTTCTTCCTATCTATTCTGTGATTTTCAACATTTCTATCAAATCTTATTTCAATCATCACTAAGGAGAATGACAGCTTTTCTGCTGTCTTTGAATCTGGAGTCTCTTGTATCCTGAACTGTTTGCATAAATGTTTACTGCATCTTCTCAAATGCTTCACTTCTGCCCTAATGTGTAGCATCCAGGGTTCGGCACAATTCTCCAGTTGAGGTGGAAAAAAAATGTAATAAAAGTTCATCATAACTCCCTAGCTTTTGTAATCTGAGCCTTTGTTTATAAAACCTGGTATATCCAATGCTTCATCAACCTGCCCTTCCACCTTTAACACTTTTACCCCTGGCCCCACTGCTGCTGCACCCTTTTTATCATTGTATACTTCATATTATGTTGCTTCTCCTCATTCCTCCTAAAATGTATAGCTCATACTTCTCTACATTAAATTTCATCTGCCATGAGCTGCCCATTCCACTAGCCTGTCTGTCCTCCTGAATTCAGTCACCATGCTCCTCAAAGTTCAAAGTATTTGTAAGTTTTGTAATGTAATACGGATCTGGTGTAATGGTCGTAACGTATTTTTACTTGTTTTAGGTATGAATGTGAGGAGTCCTTCACAACGCTGAATGTCGACATTAGAAATCATCAAAATCTGCTTGATTCGCTTGAGCAGTATGTCAAAGGAGACTTATTGGAGGGTGCCAATGCATACCATTGTGAGAAATGCAACAAAAAGGTAATTGTCTTAGACTTTCCTTTCAAATTCTTTCAGTTGGAAGAATTTTAAATTTTGCAACCAGTATCATAACCATCATGCTCTGTTAGCTCTTGTTGCTGCATAACCGCTGGCCCATTGAGCTAGCCTTCAACAACTCCAGTCTTTAATCTTTGGTTTTCCATATATCTTTTCTAAATTAACATATACCACCATGTAGTAATCAGATAAAAGTATATAATGGTATGAGCGCAATTTTTGTGCTTGAAAATTTAGACGATTATAATATAAATAATCATTTGGTGGTACAGAACTTGTGTATTTCTGAAAAGAGGCATTTTGAAGCTTTTCATCTTGCACTCATCGGGACATTTCACAAGATTGCCAATATAAGCGGAAAACAGCAATTTATACTAGCTGAGAAGAAAGTACTGATTGGTTGGCAAGTAGGGTCTGACTGGTAGAGGCATTTTCATGGAGAATGCACCAGGTGACAGTTAACTGCCAAGCTTTGATTGAAATTTAAATCGGGCAGTTTGGCCCTGATTGTTCAAGGCATTGACCTGTGCAATGAGTCAACGAATGACTATCATTTATTTTGTTTAGCTGAAACAGGCGCAGTGTGTATACATGTTCTTTCTGTCTCCAAAGACCCAGGGCCCTAAGTACTAATATATATATATATATATATATATATATATATATATATATAGCTTCCAATACATGCAAATGTGCCACACTGTGACCCCAACTGACAATCTTAAATTGTTTGTCAGTGTAATTTTTAGCGCACTCAGTTTTATTTGTCAAATGTTGTCCAATTGCAGAATCGCATCTAATGTGTTTTGACTTTTGTACACATAGGCTGGTTGGGTATGGTCTGTACCCTGCCCGTTGTTAGCAGTGGCTGGGACATGCTGTTGATGCAATCCACCAGTCTTTGGGACATAGGCCTACATACCTAACGTCACAGCGGCACTGAAGTAAATGCCAAATTACTCATCAGTGTGATTGGAAGAGCGTATTTTTGGCTTGACGGCAGGATTCTGTTAGTGGTGCATACCAATTGTGCTGCTTCTGTATGGTCGCAATGTGAAACAGCTAACTTGACCTGTTGTGCAAATTTGTGTAATACTTTGCCCATCTAAGGTAGACAGGGCACTTTTCAGAGCCGAATATAATGGCTATCACCCCATTCATGAGTTTGCATGATATACAGCACAGAATGATCTCATCAAGGTAGCCATTATCCCTCAAGATGCCTTTGATACACCCTATTTCAGCAAATGGCTTGAGTCCTATTTACACCCTGATAAGACCAATTTTATAGTGTGTAGAACTGACAGCCAATCAGCAATTTCATCTCGTATAACATAACTAGTTGTTTTTCCCTTTGTATCAGTATTCTTCAGAAGTGTCCTAATCAGTGCAAGATGAAACGCTTAGACATGTCTTTTTTTTTTCAGTAATACTCAGGATGCTTTCTTTCATTCAATATCTCTGTACATTTGAATTATAACCTGTTATGCACCAAGCAGCAACCACTTTAGAATGCATCCCTTCAGGAAATTGTTCTTTAAGGATGTTATTCTTCCTCACTAATCCAAACAATTTCACTGCAAGGGTAAAGCAAGTTGTAAGCTATTGGTTCCTTTTTTCCTTTTACAATAACCACATATGGCTATTCTCCAATTACCTTGTCTCCAATTATTGTTAAATTGTTCTCTGTTTTATAGTAACTTACAATTAAATTTATGCTGATTTTTTTCTTCTATACTTGGGTTGGTTTCTGCTGTTCGTTCTCCTCCGGCTGCAAATCTCCATTCAATTTGAATTGCTAGAAATCTCTCCTATACAATTCTATCTTCTGTGGTATTGTTTATAGAGTTAATAAAACACTTTTTTTTCAGGCCAAACAGCTTTAGAGACTAGACCCAAGGTAGTAAAGGAGCATGTTGTCGGTAGGTAGGGAAAATTTGGGGACGGAAGTGCAGTAGGTCAGATGGAGAGGGCAAGGAGGGAAATGGGGAGAGCAGGAAAGGAGATGGGTAAAATGAGAGGGGAGTGGAAACAAGTGGGGAATGAGGAAATAACCAACATTTATCGTTTCAGGAAAGCAGTGATTCCTCCAAAAATGGGTAGGAGGTGCCTGTGGTAAGATTAATATAGTCCATAACAGTCTCAGAATTGTTGCAGTGTTCCTCGGTGAAATTTCACACTTGGAAGTGAGAGAGGTGCTATAAGGATCCTTATGGAAGGAGCGGTAGAAACAAAAGTTTCTGAAAAAACCTGTTGGAAAGCGTATAACTGTAGATAACAACAGCTTGGTCAGGGAGATCAGGCTGCAACACGAACTGGCCACTGGAATTCAGTTTACAAAAAGGTAGGAACAAAATTAGGGGAAGGCCAATTTTAATATAAGATCTGGCCGAAGTTGACTGGCAGCAGCTACTTGTAGGAAAATCCACATCAGAGCAGTGAAAGTCATTCAAAAAGGAAATAGAGTATAGAGCCAGCGCGTTCCCATAAAGGTAAAAGGTGGGACCAAAAAGTCCAGAGAGCCCTGGATGTCAAGGGGTAAACACACTAAGAAGTCTCACAACACCAGGTTAAAGTCCAACAGGTTTATTTGGTAGCACAAGCCAGTAGTTTTTGGAGCGCTGCCCCTTCATCAGGTAAGTTGGAGTTCTGTTCACAGAATTCACTTCTTACTGTGTTTACCCCAGTCCAACGCCGGCATCTCCACATCATGTCAAGGGATATACAGTAAAAAGATAGCTTTAGCAAATACAGGGGGCTCAAAACAGTAGATGCCCGAGAGGAGTATAGAAATTGTAGGGGGGTACTTTTTTTCTAAATTAAGAGAATGAAGAGGAGGCATGATTCGAACCATGATCAAGTTTAGAAAAACCAAAGCAATGGAATGCACAAGGTATACAGGACCAGAGGGGGCTTAGGTTGCATGTCCAATGATCCCTGAAGGCAGCAGGGCAGGTAGAAAAGGTTAAGAAGTCATATGAGATGCTTGCTTTTATTAACCAAGGCATAGAATATAAGAGTAGGGAGGTTATGTTGGAGCTGTATAAAATATCCATTAGGCCACAGTTGGTCGTCACAATGTAGGAACAATGTGATTGCACTGTAAAAGGAGCAGAGGAGATTCACCAGGATGTTGCCTGGGCTGGAGTGTTTCAGCTCTGAAGGGAGGCTGGTTAGACTGCGGTTGTTTTCCTTAGAGCAGAGAAGGCTGAGGGTGGACCTGACTGAGGTGTACAAAATTGAGGGATATAGGTCGGGTAGATGGGAAGAAACTTGTCCCTTGATGAGGGATTGATGACCAGGATTTAAGCTAAGGAGCAGGAGATTTAGAGGGGAATTGAGGAAAACCTTTTTTACCCAAAGGGTGGTAGGAATCTGCAAATTGCTGCCTGAATGGATGGTCGAAGCAGAGACCCTCAACATTTAAGAAATATTTAGATTAACACTTTAGACGCCATAGCATACAAGGCTATGGACCAACTGGAAAATTTGATTAGAATAGATAGGTGCGTGATGGCTGGCGCAGACATATGGGCCAAAGGGCCTCTTTCTGTGCTGTAAAACTCTATCTGTAGATTAACGGGATCATAACAAAGCTGCAAAATCAACCACAAAACAAATCTGTTATTAAAGTTGGTTGGGTAAAGAGGAGAATCGCTAAACCTCCAGGTTAGCTGATTAAAGTGGACAATCTTTCCAAGTGCTGCTGGTTCCAGTTTCTATCTGATTTGTTTAGGCTGTCAACTACTTCCCTGAAGTTTTATTTGGCAGAGTGTTTCTTCATTCTGTGTGTTGACTTCAACTTCATTACAAAAGTAAGTTGAAATTTCAAAGTTGGTAAACCATGTGTCACCTCAATGTATGATGGGGGTGGGGGGTGGTTTCAGTATACTGTTGTCACAATGTTAGTTGACCCCTTTTTATTTGAAGTATTGGATAATATGCTCATCACACTATCAACAGGTGCAGTGCTATTATTTTATTCCTCTGCAGCTACAGCTATCCTGATGGTGAACTTAGACTCCAGAGGGAGAGGCAAGGAATTTGTAGCTCTTCCTCTCCTGTTGGGTGGTTTGTGCCTCTTGCCTTGCTTGGCAGCTGCACATTTATTCAATGCTTGGCTACTTCATTTTATTCTTCTGTTGATAGTGTAGCAAAATATTTTCTCATTTGCCTCTTGCCATTTCATTTGAAATTCAGTATGGAGGGGACAGCCTCACATAATCATGCTTTCTTTAGCTTTGGCTTGGCAGAACATGGTTTCAAGCCCATTCTATATCATTCTATTATTGCTTAATATTAATCTTAAAGCACATCTGTTCATTGTGTTTTCTTCAACAAAATCTCAATTTTATTTCAAATGTCAGTTTTAAAGATTTAATTATATTTGCTTTTGATGGCCCTATCATTAGATCATTATACATTAATTCTTCACTTATTATCGTTATGTTCCTGAAAAGTGCAACTTTGAGTGAAACAACATTTAAGTGAATCAGAATTTCCCAGAAGTACGCATATATAAACCAGATTTAAGTTCTTTTGGACATCTCTTATCAGGGAAAAATAAAAGTTGATATACCTGTATAGTTCATTCCTAAATAAAATGATATTTAAAGGAAAATTAATATCAATGTAAAATATAAACTATTCAGAGGTTTCACCATTGAGCCAACTGACAATGAAATTGGAATAATTAAACAAGGGGCTGGTGAATGGGGCTGGTAAGCAAGGGGCAGGCACGAGATGGTAGGATAAAATCAGATGGGAAAAGGGTAATTGAGCAAGTGAGCAGGGGTTGAAACGACAAAGCATTAATTCCCGAGGTTAAACTGCTGAAGTGTCTCAAACAATTAATGAGACAAACTTAAGGTTGTTATTCGGTTGTTGTCAGTTTGGATGAATTTTATTGTCGCATTGTTGCCTGTATCTTTATCCCCATCAGGTCTTCTTTCTGTTTTGGAGAACATTCCTTTTCTTTATGGACTGAATAAACAGAATCAGTTATTCACTGATTTATTGTTGGAATAATGTGTTTTAAAATCTCTGACCATGAATTTAGTAGTGAGGCTGACTTCATCAGTGCATTAAATTCTCCTCGTTGTGATCTGCTGTCAAACAACACAATAGCAAACATCATGACATTAAAGGGATATATGTTTCCTATTGTGTCAGCACCTTACAACAAAACAGCATTAACTGAATCAACATTAAGTGAGGAAGCCCTGTATTGTTATGCTTATAACACTGCCTAAACCTTAAAAATTTTTAAATTTAAAATTTTGTTTAATGGGAGAACAGATGAGGCATTTGGGAGTTTAAAGGGGAAATAACCTTGCATTCAGTCTTTGTGTGCTTTTTATTTATCAGCCTCTTGTGATGCATAAGAGGACAGCTTGCTACTACATTGCTGTAGGGAATCAGATAAAAATTAGGATCCCATAAAAGAATAATAACTTTTGAACCAAGATTAGACAACTTGCATTTGAATGGCTGCAAGTACTCTGAAAAACAGTGAAATCAGGAGTGTGATGTACACAGGCACCAGCAAATGGAACCCATCGCTCATAATGAGATTGTATCAATGCAAATGCGTACACGCTGCTTTGGCAGCAAATGCAACCGGATTTAAAAGATGCCAAGACACTATTTCAAAGAAGAACAGGGGATTTATCTCTGATGCCTTGCCAATACTTATTCCTCAATCGGCACCACAAAAAAAGTTTATCAATTATCACATTGCTATTTGTGGGAGCTTACTGTGCACAAATTGGCTGCCATGTTTCCTACATTGCAACAGCGGCTACACTTCAAAAGTACTTCATCGACTGAAATGCTTTGAGATATCCGGTAATCATGTAAAGCCCTATATAAATGTAAGTACTTTCCCCTTTATTCAATTAGTTGCTGCTTCCTGTGGTCTTAATTTAACCCAAAACAAACTAACATCAAAATCATTCTTTCGAGCTTGAATTTAGTTTGCTTGACACAGTTCAAGGTGTCAGCTTGATGGGTTTATCAGCTGTATGTCTTGATGGATTGTTTAAATTCTAAGACTTATCAATAGGGTTATCCTCTGATAGCAATTCTCAATCCACATAAGATTGTTGAACCATTTATTCCAGAAAAGGTTCCACCAAATCTATATTTCTACTAAAAGGGAAATAACCTGTTGGTTATTTGTAGGGCTGTTTGCGGATGGGATATAAAGTGTTTTTCAATCTGAACAGTTAGTTTCTGAACAGTATGCAAGACCACAACTTTGGAAAAATCTGTTCGTAAACTGAGGTTAATGTGCTGGGGGTCATGAATATATGTCTACTGAGTCGTTACTTGGCAGGTTTGAAGTGACTAAGGTGAGTGGAAAGTAAGCTACTTGTGTAGAGGCTGCTACTTGAAGCAAAATACAAATTATTTAGAATTCTCAATCTGGAGTAGTGCATATCACAAATAGCTTTAATTTGGTCCAGTCGGGATTCACAGTAGTACTCCAAAGTTGACCTGACATGTATCTTACAGAAAATCACTGCCAAAGTTCTGTTTTGTATGCTAAAGATTCACAAGATTAGAATAAATAATGAATGATATACCATTTAGCAAGTAGTAATCTTGTTTACTTTGAAGGTAAGCTGTCGTATACAGATCTCAGCCATTGGTCCTCCACTTTTTTGATGAGATGTTTTGAAAATCTGGCTGTGTGAGGTGCTTTGGTTCAATTATTGGACATTCTATGCCCTTGCTGTACGAACTTGCATTTTTATTATGCCAGCACTTTACAGGCAGCAACAATTAATTAATTTGAAGTGTAATGTTATGCAGCTAGACATGGTAACTAATTTCACAGTGCGAGATCCCATGAACTGTCTCAACATGAATGAGAAGTTAATTTGTTCTTGATGTTTGATAGTAGGTGTTGGCCAGATCACATGGCGAACTCACTGGTTCACTGAACTGTGTTATGCAAAAGTTAACATTCTACCTGACACATGTTCACCAACACATCTGAAAAATGGCGATTGGGATTCTTTTCATCACATTTTAACCTGGCACATTAAAACAGTAGTCAACTATTTAGCCATTTAGTGAGCTCATTATTGACCTGTGACCTAATCCTACATGCCCATCTTTGCCCACTTCCCTTAATACTTTTATTTAACAAAAACCCATCAATCTCAGTTTTAAAATTAACACTTCTCTGGCATGAAATATGTTCTCAGGTAGAGTTCTAAACATCTAGCATTCTTTGTGTGCAGTTTTACTGATTTCATTCCTTGCAGGTTTCTAGTTAACCTCCAACTTGGAATTGTGTAGCACGGTAGCACAGTGGTTAGCACTGCTGCTTCACAGCTCCAGGGTCCCGGGTTCGATTCCCGGCTCGGGTCACTGTCTGTGTGGAGTTTGCACATTCTCCTCGTGTCTGCGTGGGTTTCCTCCGGGTGCTCCGGTTTCCTCCCACAGTCCAAAGATGTGCGGGTTAGGTTGATTGGCCAGGTTAAAAATTGCCCCTTAGAGTCCTGGGATGTGTAGGTTAGAGGGATTAGCGGGTAAATATGTGGGGTGGGATTGTGGTCGGTGCAGACTCGATGGGCCGAATGGCCTCCTTCTGCACTGTAGGGTTTCTATGATTTCTATGCTTTCTATGATACTTGAACAAAGTTGCTTAAAAACATAAGTTGCATGGAATTCAAATTGCTGCAGCTTTTATCAGATTTGATATCTAAGCCTCATTTGCTGTCCAGCATTTTGAAATCCATGCCCATGTTTGAACCTTTGATATTTCATAAGATTAAAGTAATATTGAATCCAATAAATGTTGCTACAAACTCAGAATTCAGTGATGCATATGTGTGTCCATTGAAATTGGCTTTTGTGCATCCCAGGAGAATGTAACAAAGACAGATGTTAGCGACTGTGCCCAATATTTAGCCTCTGCTTTAGGAGTGGAGAAAAGAGGTGGGAAACACACATAAGAAACTTGATGTATTTTCTAATTTTTTTTGAAGCTAAGATTGTTTATGATAGCAAAGTTTTTCCAAACTTGATTATGTCTGTGATGTGTTCTGTCTTGCAGGTCGACACAGTGAAACGTTTGCTAATAAAGAAGTTGCCACCAGTTTTAGCAATTCAACTGAAGCGATTTGACTATGACTGGGAGAGGGAATGTGCAATTAAATTCAATGACTATTTTGAGTTTCCACGAGAGCTGGATATGGAGCCTTATACTGTGGCCGGCGTAGCCAAGTTGGAAGGGGATGACATCAACCCAGAAAATCAGTTGATCCAAAATGACCAGCCAGATAATGAACAGCCTGGTAGCACTAAATATAGACTAGTTGGTGTGTTGGTGCATAGTGGTCAGGCCAGTGGTGGACATTACTATTCGTACATCATTCAACGAAATGGTGGAGATGGTGAGAAAAATAAATGGTATAAGTTTGATGATGGTGATGTAACTGAGTGCAAAATGGATGATGACGAAGAGATGAAAAACCAGTGCTTTGGTGGTGAATACATGGGTGAGGTCTTTGACCATATGATGAAACGTATGTCATACAGGCGGCAAAAACGATGGTGGAATGCCTACATACTTTTTTATGAACGAATGGACACAATAGATAAAGATAATGAATTAATTAAGTACATTTCTGAGCTGGAGATTAGCATAAAACCGCACCAGATAAAGATGCCAAGCGTCATTGAACGAAGTGTACGAAAACAGAATGTGCAGTTCATGCACAACAGAATGCAGTATAGCCTGGAGTATTTTCAATTCATTAAGAAACTACTGACTTGTAACAGCGTCTACCTGAATCCCCCACCTGGTGAGTATACTTGTATCTTTGATAACATTGCATGCTGAGAAACATGGGGGTTTTTTTGTTATTTCACTGTTAAATCTATATTGATGTATTTATGTAAGACTGGATCTATGTTCTAAGGTAAAAGTTAGTGAAAATATCATGCAGTCTGCTGATGTGCTTATGTTGAGAACGTTCCAGCTTCCTTATAAATGTATATAAATATACTGGACAAGAAGCTGAGTTTATTTATTTTAAAGTGAGTTTTTTAAAAATACCCCAAATCCAGTGTATTATGTTACAAGTTTTGAAGCTGTACAAAATGCGTTCATCTCACACAGGGGCACTCTGCATTGTCTTTAATCTGGATAATACACTTAATACCCAGTATCTAAACAATAGTGACCCAGCAGCACTTAGCATCAAGACCATTTGTTAAGTGACCTTAACACGAGTATAGAAGCTCACTGTATGGGTGACCATTTAGCCATTGTTTCTGTGCAAGCTCTTAATGGAACAATTCAGATCTAATGCCACTGGCCCACTTTTTGAGAAACTGAACTGATGAGCATTCTACTGAGACAAAGCAATTGCAAACCATAATTTGGTTCATTTTCCATTAAATAGGTTCATCACAGAATGTGCACTGCAGTGAAATGCATCTAGTGTTTCATCCAGAGTATCCTTGTCTTTTTCTGGCTGATTAGAAAGCAATTAAGCACCATCCAGCATGCATCTTTCTGATGTGGGAGGCACGACAATAGAGATGTCTGTGTTAACTGTTTTTCGCTGTCAACATCCTAAATAGAAACTAAAGTTACATTAGTGGTACCAGTGCTCTGGAATCTGTTTACTCACCCTCCCCTTCTTACTGAGTCCTGACATCTCAAAACTGATGGGAGGTTAACAGATTTAACAGCTAACTGATTTTCCCTTGGATCTCCAAATGTAAATTCCCAACTTTCCTTTGTTTTACTGTCTCCCTTTTTTTCTGTTTAGCTAGAACTCGGGGATTAACATTTTGGCCTAAATCTGACTTGATGCTAGGAATGCAATATAAATTAAACTAAAGATTCTTTTTAAGCCAAATAAATAAAATCTGTGTAATAAGTGCATTATTGGAAGCTGTAACTAATTCCATAATATTTAATTATATTCTATGAACACTTCATTGTTTAGCATGATGTTGTTTCTGAAGACGAAATGCATATTTAAATGGCCTTTTACATGTATTTTTCTATTGAGCAACAATCTGGTAAACTAGAGCATTTAAGTTACAATTTATTACGGTGAAACCAAAACCTATGCAAGTATGTAACTTTGCCATTGTCCTGCACTGAGGATATGCAGCCCAAGACTGCTTCCAGGTTATGCAAAATTTCAGGAACTGCAGGACAATACCAGTTTGTTTTGCACAACTGAAGTTGACATTTGTTGTTTTATGCATTGCACATCACACGAAGTTATTTTATTTTTTATTTATTAGTGTCACATGTAGGCTTACATTAACACTGCTACTGTGAAAATCCCCTAGACGCCACACTCTGGCACCTGTTCAGGTACACTGAGGGAGAATTTAGCATGGTCGATTCACCTAATCAGCACGTCTTTCGGACTGTGGGAGGAAACCAGAGCACCCAGAGGAAACCCACTCAGACACGGAGAATGTGCAGACCCCACACAGACAGTGACCCAAGCCAGAGTGTCAGTGTATCCAACCAAAAATGGCTGGTTCTTGATCTTTTTAAAATTTTCCCTGTAAACAAGAGCATCAGTTCCAGCCCTGACCAATATCGAAGAACATACAAAAAAATTATACAAAGCCATCCTTATTGGTACAAATACATTGAAAACAAATTAAATAGCACATAGAAGCCTAGCAAAAGAAAGCAAAGCTATACTTTTAAAAATCTGTGGTTATGATCCAGTCAGGCACCAGTAACATTTTTTTTTAAATAAACAAAGTTTGAAACCCCACTTACTCGGAGATTAAAGTCACAAGATTCCACATTAAAGTCAGCGAAGTAGAACAATTTATGCCAACATTTAAGATGAACATGAGGTAAATATGAATTAACAGGATTGAACACATCACACTGTACATTAAATGGCAGGTGCAACCAAGACAGGTCCCATGGATTTCTCAGCAACCTACCCAGATTTTGCTAATTACTGTGAATCATAATCTCATTAAAATTCTGTCTCAAAGATCTAGCTTCTGAATTCCCTCAAGCTGCTCCATCTCGAGCTGCCTTAACAACTGCTCACCACACCTCATGTTTCAATCTCTCCTTCTGAGACTGAGCTCCACAGGATTCACAAAGCTGTCCTCCTGCCTCTAATTACCAGGTTTTTTTCAATTTTTCCACAGACCACGAGCTTCATTAAGCTGGCATTGTCCCCCAGTTTCTCCAAACTCCAGTCTTCTGGTTGCGCAGTGCTATAAATAGACCCCATGGTTTTTCTGAGCCCTAACAGCAGCAAACAGTTCCCAAGACCTCTTTCAAAGTCCAAACTGCAGCCAAACATCTCTCCCAGCAAACACAGGGATAAATTAAAACCAGAGACTCTCTTTTAAGCTCCACACATTTCCATAGTGTTGTCGCCTTTCAGGGTTCATTGAATCAATGCTTTTAAACTAATTTAGCGCTCTCCCCCAAAAACAAGACATCTCTCTGGACTGCACTTTTTTGTGAGCAGTTTGGATGTCATGTTTCCTATTCTCCAACTAAGAAAACCCACCTGCTGTTTTATGGCACCATCTTTTCTATTCTGAGTTTATTAAACAAGCATGGGTAACCTTCAAAACTGTCATCTTTTAGGTGTTCCGTCAGTCTCTAAAGCCCAGCATTTAAGCTGCCTTACCTTCACGACAATCTTCCCAGAACCAAACATTGCCTCTAAACTATTAACATGAACTCCGTATTAGATATTCGTCCTATATCAAATTGGTAGATTTTATACTCAACTACATAGTGAGTTGCTAAAATTGCCAAAAGCCAACTTTTATTACCATACAAAATAGGAAATGTCTCAAATTATTTATTTACAATCTCTTAAATTGCCTCCATCAAAATGCCTGCACAAGTTGAAAACTGGAACTTATGTTAGTAACCATGAATAAAATGTTCTGTTGCACTAATGTTTGCAAAATATATCAAGATTTGCTGCATGTGCCTTTGGTTCAGAGAACAACTGCATAAGGATTAGGGACACCATTTTATGTACTGTTCAGAACAAAATCAGTTAGCCTAAGAAATCCAGCAACCACAAGTGTGGTACCACTCAACATTGAAAACTGCTAATTATTAAGGGCTCAATTCAAGCAGTTGATATTGGAAATTTACTAACATTGGATCATATTGAGTATGTACTATTGTTAATTGATGCTAAGGAACCCCTTGATTATGGCATGTTGTTGACAAGCCAAGAAAAATACCATCCTTTCAGGAAGCAATCATCATCAGTGTAATAACATGGGACTTTCTTTGCTCCAGGATCTCTAACAATGAAAATAATAACTGCCTTTAAATAAGACTTTTCTTGAGACAAATGGAGGAATTTTTTAAGAACAAAATTTTAACAGCAGTGACGGAATTTGGGATGGTTGTTGAGGTTTTGTTTTTCATAAGTGGCATCTTCACCTGAGTCAAGAGCCATTACAACACAGAAGGAGATAATTCAGCCCATCAACTCCCTGCTGGTTCTCTGCACCAATCCGATAGGCAGGATTTAGTGTAGATGACGGGGATCTTGCCTGTTGGCTGGATGGCTGGCGAGTGCCCTGTGCTGCCTCTTTTCAGGAAAGCCTGCCATACTAAGTGCCAATCAGGCACTTGGCTGGAAGGTGGTGGGCCTTCCCCCGGGATCAAGGATCCCAGGGGCATAAATCCTTCTTCCCAATAGTTCACCATTGCCTGAGACAATGGCTGAGAAGGAGATGAAATCAATAGTAAAGGTACAGAGTTTGTCATGAGGGCAGAAGGCAGTGGTGGAAATTAAGATTCAAAAGTTAAATGTTGGACAAACAATCTGACAACACAAGTGGTTAGAGAGTTTGAGAGAAATGATTGATAGGTGAGGGCTGTTGTTGTCAACATTCACGTGCAAGCTTCCAATCACACATTTGGGACCAAGGCCATATCTTTCAACCTTGGTAACATCACTTAATGTTGCCGGTTTCAGCTCATCTGCTGCTGAATCACTCATCTACGCCTCAGTTACCTCTGGATTTGCATATTTCCATGCACTCCTGGTTGGTCTCCCACATGTTACCTTCTATAAACTTGACATCATTCAAAACGTTGCATGTGTCCTAACTCGTGTGAAGCCCACATTCCCCTATCACCCTTGTGCTGGCTGATCAACATTGGCACTTGGTCTGGTATCGTATTCTTTTATCCTTGTTTTCAAATCCCTCCATGGCCTGCCCTTCCCTGTCTGTTATCTCCTCCAGCTTCCTCAAAGATATCTACATTCCTTATCCTGGCCTCGTGCATTCCTGAAAAGCTTGGAGGATTGAGGCCAGAGACTCTGTAAAATGGAAAACTGTGCAGCCCATGAGGCTCCAGATACATACGAGACCGACTATCACAGAATTGTTAAAATGCGGGAGGTGATCATTCAGCCCATTGTGTCGCCACCAGCTCTCCGAATGAGCATTCTACCTATTGTCTTCCCTGCAACTTTCTCCTCGTAACCCTGAACATTTTTCAGATAACCGTCTCATTCACTATTGAATGGCTCAATTGAACTTGCCTCGACTCCACTCTCCGGCTGTGCGTTCCAGACCTCAATTACACATCACATTTTGCCAGTTACCTTAAATTTGTGCCACCTCATTCTTGATCCTTCGCAAGTGGGAACAGTGGGACAGCATGGTGGCACAGTGGTTAGCACTGCTGTCTTACAGCACCAGGAAGCCTGGGTTAGATTCCTGGCTTGTGTCACTGTCTGTGTGGAGTTTGCATGTTCTCCCCGTGTCTGTGTGGGTTTCCTCCCACAGTCCAAAGATTGGCCATGCTAAATTGCCCTTTAGTGTCAGGGGGACTAGCTAGGGTAAATGCATAGGGTTTTGGGGACAGGGCCTGGGTGGGATTGTGGTTGGTGCAGACTGGATGGGCCAAATGGTGGCCTCCTGCACTATAGGGATTCTATGATACTATTTGTCCAGACCCCTCATGATTTTGAATACCTCTATCAGATCCCCTCCCCCTCTCAGCCTTCTCTTCTCCAATGGAAACAGTCTCAACTTCAGTCTATCTTCATAGCTGGTTCTAGGGCTGAGGAACTTCATTCTCGTGAACTTTTTCTGTACTCTCTCCACTGCCTTCACCCTTCACATCTTTCTGAAAGTGCAGTGTCGAGAATGGAGCGTAATACTCCTGAGGCTAAACTAGTGTCTTATACAAGTTCAACATAATCTCCTTGCCTTGTACTCCAAGACCCTGTTAATAAAGACTGTATAATGTATGCTTTATTAACCACTCCCTCAACATGTCCTGCCACCTCCAAAAACTTGTACACACGGATCCCTCTGCATCTGCATCTCCTTTGGAGTTGCATCCTTTAATTTGTATTCTCTCTCCACATTCTTCCTACCAAAATGAATATCTCCACATTTCTCCATTTGAACTTCATCTGCCACTTGTCAGCCCATACTACTAACTTGTCTATGCCCCTTCAAAATTCTACACTATCCTCCTCTCTGTTCACTATGCATCCAAGTTCCATATCATCCACAAATTTTGAAATTATGCCCTGTACACTTTGGTCTAAGTCATTAATATATATCAGAAAAAGCAAGGATCTCAACAAGTGGATTTTCTTTTTTAAATGTTTCGTTCTGGAAAATTACCCTCAATTGCAGAAAGAGGGTACTTAGCTCTTGTCCTCCAACTATGAGTTGTCGATATCACGATCTGGTCCAGTGGTATAGAGTCATAGAAGTCTACAGCATGGAAACAGGCCCTTTGGCCTGACTTGTCCATGCCGCCCTTTTTTTTAACCCCTAAGCTAGTCCCAATTGCCCGTATTTGGCCCATATCCCTCTATACCCATCTTACCCATGTAACTGTCTAAATGCTTTTTAAAAGACAAAATTGTACCTGCCTCTACTACCTCTGGCAGCTTGTTCCAGACACACTCCACCCTCTGTGTGAAAAAATTGCCCCTCTGGACACTTTTATGCCCCTCCCCTCTCACTGTAAACCTATGCCCTCTAGTTTTAGACCCCCCTACCTTTGGGAAAATATATTGACTATCTAGCTGATCTATGCTCCTCATTATTTTATAGACCTCTAATAAGATTACCTCTCAGCCTCCTATGCTCCAGAGAAAAAAGTCCCAGTCTATCCAGGCTCTCCTTATAACTCAAACCATCCCAAGTCCCGGTAGCATCCTAGTAAATATTTTCTGCACACTTTCTAATTTAATATCCTTTCTATAATAGGGTGACCAGAACTGTACATCGTATTCCAAGTGTGGCCTTACCAATGTCTTGTACAGCTTCAACAAGATGTCCCGACTCCGGTATTCAATGTTCTGACCAATGAAACCAAGCATGCTGAATGCCACCTTCACCACTCTGTCTTCTGTGACTCCACTTTCAAGGAGCTATGAACCTGTACCCCTAGATCTCTTTGCTCTGTAACTCTCCCCAATGCCCTACCATTAACTGTGTAAGTCCTGCCCTGGTTCAATCTACCAAAAATACATCACCTTGCAATTATCTAAATTAAACTCCATCTGTCATTCATCAGCCCACTGACCCAATTGATCAAGATAAGAACACAAGAAATAGGAGCAGGAGTGAGCCATCTAGCCCCTCAAGCCTGCTCCGCCATTCAATAAGATCATGGCTGATCTGATAGTTGGTTCAGTTCCACTTACCCACCCGCTTCCCATAACCCTTAATTCCCTTAATGGTTAAAAATCTATCTATCTGTGACTTAAACACATTTAACGAGGTAGCCTCTACTGCTTCATTGGGCAGAGAATTCCAAAGATTCACTACCCTCTGGGAGAAGAAGTTCCTCTTCAACTCTGTTCTAAATTGACTCCCCCGTATTTTGAGGCTATGTCCCCTAGTTCTTGTTGCCATTGTAAGTGGAAATAACCTCGCTGCTTCTACCCTGTCTAGCCCCTTCATTATCTTGTATCTAAACTCCAATGAGTACAGGCCCAGTCTATTCAATCTCTCCTCATAAACTAATCCCCTCATCTCCGATCCCATTGCAATCCAAGATAACCTTCTTCACTGTCCACTATGTCACCATAGCATGCGTAGCATGTTTGAATTCCACAAAGTCAACCTCGAGAGCTAGAAATCTTAGTTAATCATTGAAATTTTCATTTGAGATAATTTCAAATGAAAAGGCCGGTTAGGATTGTTGTCTTGGGTAGAACCTTGTTTCTTAGTGTTACTGTCTTACACAGGGCAAGATCATCTGTTACCAGAAGCTGAAGAACTGGCTATGATAAGTATTCAACTTGCTGCTAGATTCCTGTTTAATACTGGGTTTCACACAAAGAAAATAGTCCGTGGTCCAGCAAGTGAATGGTGAGTGTCTTTCTTATAGATGTATTTTTTGTGCTTTTCTTTCCAAGTTGACTATGTAACTTAAGCCAAGAACTGAAAGTGTAACATTATTGATTATTTAAAATTGAAATTTGACTGTTAAATGTCAAACTTTAAAAAAATACTTGTATTGCAAAAAGTGTATATTAGATTTGCATATTTATTTTATGCACAAGCTAATGTGATTACAGACTCATGCAGGTGACATTATTATTCCGTAGGCATTACCATCATTGAATGTGATGAGTTAATTCTCTTTTACCAAAATTGAATTGGGTTAATTTTAAAACACGAACTTTTCAAGCACTTGCATCTTGCTTGTGATGTGAGGTGAATTGTGATAAAGCCTGAAAGTGACTGTGTGGTGAATCCAATTGAAGAGAAAAACTTGATATTTTGGGTAGGGTGGGTGAGATGGTTGCTTTCTAAGATGAAATATCATCTGGAGAAAATTTTCTACTGCCAAATCACCCCACCCTCCTCCTCCTCCCATGACCTGATGGGCTGATGGATAATGCTATGTCAGAATTCTTGCTGCTGACCTTTGAGAAACTGTGGATCGAATTGCCAGCTTGTACATATGGACATAAGGTAAAAGACTTCAGTGACTGTTGCCTGCGGGACCAAATTCTAGCAAATGTTAGGTCCACAAGTGGGAAAGGAAAATAATATTTACTTTGTGCACTTTTTAAAATTATTTTTTTTCCACTCTCTCCTGAAAGTAATTGCTTTAGAAAGCATTGTTACCTTTTCCATATTTGGGCTCCAAGTGGCTATTCATCTGTGAACCTAGACAGATTGCCTGACTGTTTTACCCTGGAATGTAATCTTAGCTGATCTCATTCTCGATTGACAGCCACAGAAGTTTTTCCCAAAGGTTTTCTGGGCAGCAGTCAAACCGGAACCTTTTTCCTTCCATGCCCCAGCTTTTGCACCTAAATCTGAGCATTAAGACCCCATAATGCCTCAGCTGAGTTAACAGACTAGGGACTATATCCATGAACTGTATGGCTAAGCAATGCGGTTACCCATTGTGAGAACAAATTTACCATTCTGCTTTTGCATTTTAGCTATTATCTATTGTACACCGTTTGTGAGAAAAGGTATTTCTTTCCCCAACAGGTATGATGCATTGTGTATCCTGCTCCGTCACAGCAAGAATGTACGCTGTTGGTTTGCACACAGTGTTCTTTTTGCCTACCCTAATCGCTTCTCCGAATACCTTTTGGAATGCCCTAGCACAGAAGTGAGGAGTGCTTTTGCTAAGCTCATTGTATTTATTGCACATTTCTCATTGCAAGATGGACCATGCCCTTCCCCTTTTGCATCCCCAGGACCTTCCACTCAGGTAAGAACGTTACGTAAGGTGGGAGAATGCCAGTTTTTAAATTTGTTTTATAATATTTTACAGGGAAAATATTTTAATTGTTTTGATTATTAGCCTTGAGTCTTCTGGTTCGCACCTGCAATGGTGTAATCTGTCCTTTATCATTTCTAATGTTGAATGACCTGCTGTTGTAGCCAGAATTTTCTGTTTTCTTGAGTTCCATCATCTGCAGTTTTTCCTTTTCGTTTACGTATTTCTGTATCTTATGTTGTATGCTAATTTGCAAATCTCCCTATTGTAATTTGAAGCAGGAGTGGTATTCAGTGGTTTTTATATTGCAATATGTAACATTTTCTTCTGGATCATTTGATTAAATAAGTCATGTTTGTGAAACCTGGAGTATATAATCAAACCAATGAACATTTAGACTTGTTTGAAAATTGGCACCAAACAGCAGGTTTTTTTGTCATAATATTACTGGTAACTACTATTGTGCTAATTTATATAATTGGTTGAGCAGCAAAAGACTGAGCATAAGAATCAAGGGCATGCACTCTAATTGGCAAGATATGACCATTGGTGTTGGAGCTTCAAGTATTTATTAATCGATTTAGTTGGTAGATAGACAGCCAAATATCCAAGTTTGTTGATCACACACAAATGGACAGCAGTGTAGCTGGAAGCGTAAATTACAGTGAGATATTGATAAATTAAGTGATCAAAAATAAATTTCCGTGAGGAAATCAGAAAAAATCTTAGTCACCCAAAGAATTGTGAGAATGTGGAACTTGCTGCCACAGGGAGTGGTTGAAACAAATAGTACGGATGTATTTAAGGAGAAGCTAGATAAGCCTATGGGGAACAAGGGAATAGAGGGTTACAATGAGAGATGTGAGGAAAAATGGGACGAGGTTCGAGTGGAACATATAAGCCAGCATGGACTGGTTGGGCAGAATGTTTCTGTTTCGGTGCTGTGTATTGTATGAGATCATGTGTAATTAACTTGGGGATTAACTTCCTACCACATTTCTGTACTTTCACTAAGACTATTTATTTCCACCTCTGCAACATCTGCCCTTGCCTCAGCTTATCTGCTGTCGAAACACTCGTACATGCCTTTATCTCTAAAACTGACTATTGTGGGTCTGGAGTCATTCCTTGGTGGCATCCCACATTCTAATCTCTTTGGACTTCTCAGTGCTCAATTCACTTTTGAGCATTCCGAGTTTTATAAGCTGGAGAGTGGTGTTCTACAAGGATCAGTGCTGGAACCACTGCTGTTCAGAAATCTGCTGTGGGTATTGTGCACGATCAAAAGAGAAATGACTTGCATCAGCAATCTGCAACCGATGTCACTACAGTGCAGCACCAATATCACAGCTAAAATAGAATAAAGAAAGAAAATGGAGAAAACAGTCTTGTGTCTTCATGCTCCCTCCCAGCACTGGTACATCTAAAACTAATAGTCTGATATGTCCCCCAAACACACACCTGTAACAGGCACTGCTGATGTATTGAGGGGAATGGAGATGAGGCAAATGCGGAGTTTTGGGAAGCTCTCCAATCCTGGGCAGTCACAGTCCATTAGCAAAACACTTGGCCATCCTTGCAATCCTGCTCTTCGGGACCCAAGATTCTGCGTATATCCTAACTAATACCAAGAGCCACTTATCTATCAGCCCTGCACTCACTGACCTACATTGGCTCCCGGTTAAGCAATGCCTTCATTTTTAAACTCTCTTCCTTAGCTTGAAATTCCTCCATGGCCTCACTGCTCCTAGGCTTTCGATTCTCGTCCAGCCCACAACATCCTGAGATCTCTGTGCTCTGCTAATTCTTACTGTTGAGCATCCCTCATTTTAATCCCAATCATTTAACTGTTTGTGCCCTAACATCTAGAATCCCTCCCTAAATCTCCCATCCCTCTACCTTGCTTTCCTTTCTTAAGATGTTCCTTAAAACCTACTGCTTGATCGCCCTTTTGAAAATCTGCCTTTAAATCTCCTTATGTGGCTCAGTGTCAGTTTTGTTTGATAAGACCTTGGGATGCTTGTTACATTAAAGGTGCTATATAAATACAAATTGCTATTCATAGAATCCCTACGGTGCAGAAGGAGGCCATTCAGCCCTTCGAGTCTGCACCAACTACAATCCCACCTGGGCCCAATTCCTGTAACTCCACATATTTACCCTGCTAATCCCCCTGACACGAGGGTTAATTTAATTTAACATGACCAATCAACCTAACCCGCACATCTTTAGACCGTGGGAGGAAACCGGAGCACCCGGAGGAAACCCACGCAGACACGGGGAGAATGTGCAAACTCCACACAGACAGTGGCCTGAGGCCAGAATTGAACTCGGGTCCCTGGCGCTGTGAGGCAGCAGTGCTAACCGTTGTGCCACCATGTTGAGTGTTGTTGAGATTTTTAAGTGCTTTTGAATCTTGGTAAGTGAAGCTCTTCTGATTTGTACCTTGGAGATGATGGTAAAAAAGTTTTTGGGAGTGGGGAGGAGGTGAGACATTGCAATAAATCAAACCTCTGATTTTCTCTGGTGGCCACGGTATTTATGTAGCTAATCAGCTTAAGCTTCTGTTCATTAATGTCCCATAGGATGTTGATGTGTGGAATTCAGCGATGCCAATGCTGTTACATGTCAAGGAGGGCTGGTTAGGCTGTCCTTTGTTGGAACTGTTCATTTCCTGGCACTTGTGTAGCATAATGTTTCTTGCCATGTATCAGCCCAAATTCCAATGTCGTCCACATCTTGCTGCATGTAGTTACCAACTTCATTGTGAAGAGATACCAAATTGAACTGAACATTGCAATCATCAACGGACATCATTCTGTCTGACCTTATGATGTCTGTGGGTTTACATACATACATAGTAAACCTAATCTTAATTGCATTCCTTCTTGCGCTGACCCCACCTACTTATTGCTTATTCTTGTGCTACCTGCTTCTCCCATTCCTTCATGGACCTTGTTTCTCTCTCCCAATGTTACTCCTGGTTTCCATACCCCTGCCAGTTTAGTTTAAATCCTCCCAAACAGCACTTGCAAACTACCCACTAGGACTAGATCCCTGCCCTGTTGCAAACTGTTCAGCCTGTATAGGTCCCACCTCCCCCAGAACCAATTCCACAATGTTCCAAGAATCAAGCAATTTTCCCATACAATATTAAATCTTGTACAGATTGAATTTTCATCAAGCAGAATCTTCATAGTGGAGATGGATGATCCAACATTTTTAGTGCATGATTTAGTCAAATAGATTGTTGAAGTTCATGAATCAATAATGACCATTCGGGCAAGATGAACCATGTTGCAGCAAAAGTTGATGCCTTTAAAATAGGTGAGAAAAATTGTGTTTAAAGAAGTGCCTAATCCATAGTTGTGTATTATTATGAATTGGGCTAATGTTTTTTTTGCTATTTATGCTTAACAGGCTTTTGATAATTTAAGTCTCAGTGACCACCTTCTCAGAGCTGTTCTGAACCTACTACGACGGGAAGTATCTGAGCATGGGCGGCATTTGACACAGTACTTCAACCTCTTTGTTATGTACGCCAATCTGGGTAAGGATGTAACTGAAGGCTTCACTTTATTAATAACTGTAGATTTCTTTTTTATGCTGTAATTCGTAAAACAACTTAATTTGGATAATTTTCTAATTAAAATACAGAAGGTTAGATTTTTATTCAGATACACAAAGGAAACTTTTTGGAAGTTTACTATAAACTGCAATCATTCAATCCTTTGTTAGCATAAAATCTATCTGCCCTACTATTCCAAAAGCAACTTTATTTTTAGAAAATGATGAAAACAATTTAAAAATATAGCCTAGTTTTACATTTTGAGAATCAGTGCCCTTAGGATATTGTGGTTTGGATAGTTTATTCTCCCATCTATTATTTCAAGGTTTATGGTTTAAAATCGTTCTCTCAAACTTTTGTCATCATGATCTTCTCTGTTCTTTTTGGCCAAGGGCTAATAATCACAATGGGCTCATCAACTTGCTTTCTTCCTTGTCTCTTGTGCCTTCCCTGTCACAATTTCTACTGCAGCACGTGCCTTTACAATAGAGCAGACAGCTTGGCAATTCTTATAATGTTGAATGTCACAAACAACACATGCTGTTGTAATTGATACAGACTTGTGTGTTCTTAAAAATTACAGAATTTGACAATTGATTTTTCATCAGTTGGTCTAACGCAGTAATTTAGAGTTGTACCAAGAGGATGACGTGTTGGGTGATCAGTAAGGAGACCTCTAGGAATGGGTGCAACCAGGTTTGGCAAGCCTAAATAGGTCCAATTAATGAGATGGCTCTTGAAATGTCTACCCCTGCCATACTTGAGTTTCTTGCATCACTTGTAGATATTTTATTACATTGATTTCAAAAATGTAGTGTGATGTGGAAACTAAAAGATACTGGAATAATAAATGCCGGCAACCTTTTGTACTGACTTACCTGTTCTGAAGAAATTTCAGTTGTTTCTGGCTTTGGCCCTTTGTCCACTTCATTGAAAGCTCATTTCAGCTTGTTATCCACTGCAAATTCATCTGAAGAGCCTGGACCTATGTTGATTCTTTTCATTTAAAAAAAAAATAAGGACTTCAATTTCAGTGGCATGGTAGTACAGTGATTAGCACTGGTGCCTCAGCACCAGGGATGCAGGCTTAGGTGACTGTGAAGTTTGCACACTCTCCCCGTTTCTGCATGGGTTTCCTCCGGGTGCTCTGGTTTCCCCTCGCAGTCCAAAGATGTGCACATTAGGTGAATTAGCCATGCTAAATTGTCTCTTAATGTCCAAACATGTGTAGGTTAGGTGGATTAGCGTTGGTAAATGGAGGGGGGGGGGCCTTGGTAAGATGCTCTCTTGGAGATTCGATACAGACTTGGTGAGCTGAATGGCCGTCTCCTGCACTGTAGGGATTCTATCACCACAACTTGGCATTCTTTTTATTCCACCCATCTTAATGGTGTATAACATTCTGACAATGCTGTCTTATGGTTAGTGTATATGGGAGTTCTCTATCTTCCCCCTCCTTTTACTGCCCATCCTTAATGTTTATGCAACTGGAAGTATTTACTTTTTAAAATCACTCTGATTTGACTGAGTTACAAGAACTGAGGATCCTAGCACAAATGTAAAGATACCAAGAAAAGAAGCTCTGCTGGGAATGAAGTATGATCCTTGGATGTGAGGGATGAACTGAGTCAGCAATTTAGGTACTTAAAAGATGTTTTGCTGAAAAAAGAAATTTTCATCCTGCACACATCTGGACAACTGCAAGAATACCAATGAATTTTCTTTAATAGCATGGTAACTGAATAACATAACATAATACCTGTAACTGACAAATGAAGCAGCTTAACTATTTAAACAGTCGAACAGTATTTAAAAATGAAAGGGAATAATTTTAATTTCTAACTTATCACTGTTTCAGTTCACAATAAGCAATATTATGCCACATTAAATACAGTTAGCGCCCATAAATATACTTGCCATGAGTGTAGTCAGGCTTGAAGCTTTGAGAGAGAAACAATTCGTTTTAGCGCAGCTTGTAGAACTCTGTCTTCAAACAAACCCAGCCAGAACTGAAAAGCTGTTTCTCTCCACGACAGACCTATCTCCTCCCATTAACCACATCATCACATGACCCTGCTTATCTAAACCCACATTCCATTCTTTTAATCAAGACCCCCAGGTGAACTCTCCATCCATAGACAAAAATCCAATAGCTCTATCCTAAGTAAACGCTACATGGCTAAAATGAGTAATTATCCTGTTCTCCTGGCATCTGAGCTAAAAGTTTACCAGACATGCTGACTGCCTGCAAAATAGAGTTGAATTGGCATGTTAGCATCAAAATTGCATCCTATATACACAAAACCAAATCATTCGTACAGCAGCAGGGCACCACGGTATTGCGGAGCAAACACCAGTGGCCAGCTCCTCTCTGAATGCAGCAAGTGTTCCAGCAATCAGACAAATCATGGATATACCCCAGATCCAAACAACCAGCACGTGTTACTTTGTGGCAGACAAATCTCAAAAACTTGTGATGTGACTGCTCCCTTAGAGTTTCAGAATGCTAGTCAGACCATTGACTTGCCAGGAATAATGAGGCTTCTGATAAAATCTTATGCACTTCAATACAGTCGTCACAAGGAAACTTGCTATAACTGTTCTTAAAGACATAGCTAAGAGAAGAACTGGAAAACAAACTAGCCAGAGGAATTGCTGATATCCCAATGGTAAATTTGCAGGTTTGCACTCTGGAAGAGCTTGCTCTTGAATCTTTTTAAATGCAAGATGCAAAGGCCGTAAAACAGCTTTCTATGGGCCAGTCACCAGAAATAGTTGGCATCCCACCTGAAGCATGTAGATACTAGGGAACATGCATAGTTAGGAGACTCTCACGTCTATTCTGCCTAATGGGAAACTAGGGCACTGTGTCCCAAGATTACAAACATCCCTCCACAGCTCCTCTCTAGAAATGGAAAGGGAGCAAGTTCTTTTGTCACAATCATCATCATGGAATATCACTTCCTTCAACAGCAGGAAACGTTTTGGCAAGAGTTATTCTTAATCAGCGTCTCACTCGCTTATTACCATCCCAGCTTATGATACTGCTGGATAGTTAGGTCCAAGAATGGAACCCTGGCTCAATAGACCATAACTTAATTTTTTTAAAAGAGGTGGATGAACAGAGTCACAGGACTGCCAATTAACTTTTAACAAAGTAATGAAGCATTTATTAAACATGAAAAGATTGACTATCATAGAATATGCCTTCAGCCAGCCTATTCATAGATGTACACAGATATTTAAGGATAATGCAAGTTACAGAATATATTTTGTACTCAATTGATCTCCGTCTCAGCAAATACACAATCACTAAACCAACAGGCCAACTTGTGGTCAGACGCCCCACTCTGAAGCCAAGTGGCAAATGCCACCCAATACAATTTACGTGGATGTCTCATAACCAACCAACCAACACCCCCCACCCACCCAGGTGCTTAGTACACTGCAAGCTATCTGATCTCACTGGAATCTGATTTCTGCATAAAGGTTTCCAATCACCACAAGAACACACTTTGAAATCACCTCCCATACAAGACTCTCCGAATCTTTCACCAGGAATCCAAATCCAGGATTTCAAATTCTCCTTTCAGTATCCCTTTGCACTGGATTGCCACATGCCTTCATTCTCCAACAGAATCTCTTATATGATCTCTTATATGATCTTTCTCTTCACCCTACCTGCAATTGTAACACTAAATTCTTCCACCTTCCAGCCATGCAAACAGAACACCACTGCTTCACATGTTGTACTAAGGGATCACCAAACTTTTGAATTTGATTTATTATTGTCACATGTACTGGCATACAGTGGAAAGTATTGTTTCTTGCACGCTACACAAGCAAAACATACAGTTCATAAAGTACATAGGGGAAAATCATAGAATCATAGAAACCCTACAGTACAGAAAGAGGCCATTCGGCCCATCGAGTCTGCACCAACCACAATCCCACCCAGGCCCTACCCCCATGTCCCTACAGATTTACCCACTAATCCCTCTAACCTACGCATTTAAGGGCAATTTTTAGCATGGCCAATCAACCTAACCCGCACATCTTTGGACTGTGGGAGGAAACCGGAGCACCTGGAGGAAACCCACGCAGAAAAGGATAAGGTGCAGAATTTAGTGTTACAATTACAGGTAGGGTGAAGAGAAAGATCAGCTTAATATGATATATGATCATTCAAGAATCTTATGACAGCTGTTCTTGCATCTGTTGGTACGTGTTTTCAGACTTTTGTATCTTTTTCATGATGGAAGATGTCTTTTTTGCCTCTGATGTCTGGTTTCCCACTTCAAATCTGATGACTGCAGTTGTTTCTTTAACTCAAAACATTTTTTTACTTTAACTTCGCCAACAGGATCTTGTTCACCTTGTATTTTGTTCCTTTAACTTGTGTTTTCCTGGGACACTCTTTTTGTTCCAACTCATTGGCTCCGAGGCTTTCTTCTTCTTTCGGCAATCTGTTTTTCCCAGCTCCCAGGTCCTGTCCAGCTGCTTTTGGGTCCAGCTTAAAAGTAAAGTCAAATGTTCTTTCTAAGCTCAGGTAGCCCCTAGTTGTTAAGCAACACCTAGTCTTTCCTTAGACTCTTTTTGTTTTCACATCATAAACCCTTTAATTACAATGTAGGCTCAGTTTGAAATGAAACCAAACCACACAGAAGTATTACCATTTCTTACACAAAAACACACAATTAAACTGAAGCTACACCTTGTTTCTGCTATCCATAAATGCAAATATAGATTACTTAAAACTACCTGTGTTTACTTAAAACTACCTCTGTTTTCTGATATCTCCCCCTTTGAAAGAAAGAAAACTTCATAATCATTAAGCAATTTACATTGGTATTACATCCAGTTCACAAACTTAACATCATAAATATTTTATTGCATAACTACATTGTTTAATTACGATGATTTAACCAAAACAAGGGCAGCATTATTAGAATGTGTACACGATGACATTATCGTAACTCAAGCCTTGTGCTTTTTCTTCTGGTCCCCAATTTTTAAATCATTCAAGCCTGCAGTCCACTGGTCCGTTTTGCTACTTAAAGTTTATTTATTCGTCACAAGGCTTACATTAACACTGCAATGAAGTTACTGTGAAATTCTCCTCATCACCACACTCTGGCACCTGTTCGGGTCAATGCACTTAACCAGCACGTCTTTCAGATTGTGGGAGGAAACTGGAACACCAGAGGAAACCCACACAGACACTAGGAGAACGTGCAAACTCCACACAGACAGTGACCCAAGCAGAGAGTCGAACCCGGGTCCCTGGCACTGTGCGGCACCAGTGCAAGTCACCGTGCTGCCCCACACTTGCAGGCATAGTTCCTCTAGCTTATATTCCAAATTTAAATGTGGTAAATTCTTATTTTGATTTGCAAATTTGTCAAAATAGCATTTTTATGCATTTTTAACACACTTCTCCAGTCAAAATCTCCTTTTAACTGTTTCAAGAACATTAAGATGCTTCTTATGTTCACTCAAAATGGTTTCATATTCTTGCTTAGTTTGTTCTTTGAACTCTGTGATTTTGTTGTTTTCTCCAGTCCCATTTCAAAAGAGTTCCCTGTTTCAGCATGTAATTGCACAAAGACAGTTGGTAGGCCAGAAGTTTGAACAGAGTATATAAAACAGCAAATGATGTCTAAAACATTAATAAGGAGAGAAAGATAGCTAGAAATGGATGGAAGATGGATTATAAGAGTTTCTATAGATATTTAAATAAGACTTAAAGTGAGCGTTAGTCCTATAGAAAGTGCATCTAAGGAACTGATGATGAAAAGAGGGAGAGGCACATGAACTGAACAGGTATTTTGCATCAGTCTTCACTATAACAAATGCAAGCAACATCCCAGATATAGCTGTAAACCAGGAAATGGAAGGGAGAGGGAACTCAGAAAAATTATCATTAGGGAACTGGTACTGAGCAAATTGTTGAAATTGTGGTCTGACAAATCCCCAGCTCCTGATGGACTTTGTCCTAGGGTCTTAAAACAAATGGCTAGTGAGGTAGTTGATGAATGGTTTTCATTTTTGAAAACTTCCTCAGCTCAGGGAAGGTTCCATTCAATTGGAAAAAAGCAAATGTAATTATTATTTAAAAAGGGAGGAGACAGAAATTGGGAAACTGCAGGCCAGCTAGCCTGACGTGTTGTAGGGTAAATACTATGATTGAAGATTTTATAGCAGGGCACTTAGAAAAAATTACAACAATTCGGCAGAATCAGCATGGTTTTGTGAAAGGCAAATCATGTTTGATCAAGTGTTTTTAAATGAGTCACTTGTACTGTATATAATGGGGAACTAGTGAATGTAATGCACTTAGATTTCCAGAAGACATTTGATAAGGTGCCATATCAAAGGTTATTGTGGAAAATAAAAGCTCCTGGTGTAGGGGGCATTGATAGAAGATTGGCTAGCTAATATGAAACAAAGTTGGCTGTAACTAATGGCGTGCCACAACTTTTTAGAATTTATATAAATTACTTGGATGACGTGACCAAAGATATGGTTGTGAAATTTGCTGACAACACAAAGGCAGGTAAGTTCATTGCGGAGAGGGCGTAAAGAGGCTACAAAGGGACATGGAAAGGTTAATATTTGGTGAATGGAGTCGTGAGAAAATGTGAAATAGTCCATTTTGACAGAATGAAAAAGCAACTTATTTAAATGGTGAGAGAATGCAGATCTCAGATTCACAGGAATCTGGATGTCTTAGTACATGAATTACAAAAGGCTAGTATACTACAGCAAATAATTAGGAAATGGAATAGAATTTTGTTGTTTATTGTGAGGGGAATGGATTACAAAAATTCAGTTCTATAGGGCACTGGTGAAGACCACACCTGGAGTACAATGTACTGTAATGATCTCCATTTTTAAGGAAATGTGTTAGAAGCAGTGGCAAGAGGAGACTGAACTGTCTCCTTGGTTACTATTCGTCAGAATCCAGGACAAATGGTGTCCCGGAAAACCCATGCACAGGACATGAGACAGGAAGGCAAATTCCAGGACATCAGTCACCCTGTCAAAAATGTACTTCTACTGGGTCACTTAAGTAATACTTTTGTGATGTCTTTTGATCCAGAAGAAGTGCACAGTAAGGAAAGTTTGTAATTTCTTTAAAAAGGTTTGTGGAATCTGTAATTATTTTTAAGATGGTTGAAAAGGACTTGTCAGAATTTGCAGCAGTTATAAAGGCATCAATTGTAATTTTCTTTAAGAAGAATTGTGGGTTTGTGTGACCTGATGACCCTTGACCTGGAAACAGTACAAACAGGAAGGAAGTGAGGACATAATGGCTGGCAGACAGAGGAGAGCTACAAGCAGAGAAACTGGAGGATAAAGTTGTTCGATGCTCAGATGCAGACACAAAGAGGAAGCAAACTGATGTAGAAACGAACCCAGGGAATTCTCGAGGAGAAGAAGCAATTGCTGTCAGGAAGAGCTTTATCAGCTCTTCTGTTTGGCAAGTTGTGGGGATTTCACAGTTACGCTTCTTGGGTCTGTTAATTTGCTGAGGGCTTCCTGTTGAATTAGTGTGACCTAGAAAATGCAAGGGAAAGGCATGAGACCCCAGCTGGACGCAAAGACACAGTTGATTTTATTAGCGTTGCAACAAGAGATGTTGGCTCCACCAGATTAACGTTATTGAACACAAGCATGTATCCAGTTTTTATTCTAAGACAGTTTCATTCTTTGCTATGGCTAGCAATATAGCAGAGATAGTAAACAATATGCAGAAATTGTTTCCCATCTCACACTAACAATTGCACACAGTCAAGTTCATGTTACAATGCAGCAGAGGTAAACTCTGGTAAGTATTGATAGCCTGTTAATGATTAGAGGTGAACTCCAGCGAATATTGATAGCCTCAGACATTCATCTCTCTTTAACTGTCCTCGCGTACCAAGGTTATGAGTGTTCACAACGCCCAGGTGATTCTGACCGCTTTGCACACACAATACACAAACAGCCCATGTCAACATCTGTCCCTATTTTACACAGATTAACAATATTAACTAGCTCAGCCTATTATCTCAACTGACCCAGGTTGTCTCATGGGCAGCAGAGGTCCTTGATAGAAAATTCCTCACAACAGGCAGGAAGAGACAGGAGCTCTTGGAATTACTGTGCATCTGATCAAAACAATTTAAAACCTAGAAATCTGTATAGACAGTTCAGAGATGCTAAAGAATTTAGTGCTTTCCTAGAAGTTGCCAAACTGAATCGGGGTGTTGGTCTGTTGATAAGGAGCCCGGGAAAACTACATTGTCAGAACTATTATACCCTGAAGGAGAGAGAACTTATAGAAGCAAATTTTGCTGCTGATGATCGTACCCATGAAACTCATTGATAAAAGCTGTTGTCAGAGAGGACATCTAATCTACCCTGCGTGAATAAAGCATGACACATTATTGGGCTGTGGCTATATTGTGACACACATTGTGCAGGGAGTGGTGCAAATGATTTTGATTGCATAAGACACATTTTTGTTGTGTCGACTATTTGAGATGGAGTTTACTTTTTTATTAGAAATGTCATTTACTTGTTAATTTGTGTAATTTGCATTGTTCAGATTCATTAAAATAAAAGCTACAAAATGTGGAATCTTGTTGGTAATTTCTTCATTTTGGAGTTATTCAGTAAATTTGGTTATTTTGCTTTACAGTTTCTCCATGGGTAATGTAACAATTCTTTTATGATACCAAAGGTGGTTGTTTTCAAGTTATAATTTCATTAATCTTTTTCACCAGGTGTGGCTGAGAAGACACAGTTACTAAAACTGAATGTGCCTGCAACATTTATGCTTGTAGCTTTGGATGAAGGCCCAGGACCACCTATCAAATACCAGTATGCTGAACTGGGCAAACTCTATGCTGTGGTGTCACAGTTAGTTCGTTGCTGTGATGTATCATCACGCATGCAGTCCTCAATTAATGGTAAGGAATGTAGATTTTTCAAACCCGGATGTTCGTGAGTGAAATGGAAAAAATTAACTCTGTTATTTGCAGAAAAAGTTCTGTGATGTGTACATTTGAAGTTTATGTATGTTTAGATTATGTTGTCCAAAATTGAGTCATATTTGCCATATACTGTGTTACTAAATGAATCAGCATCACATACAATGCTTGTGTGACAGAACAAGTGGGATTTGAAGTCTCATTTGGCAATCCATCATACTGTAGTAGAAATTGTATAATGGTGGGATAAAAGGTGGCACCTTCCAAGAAAAGGTTCACGTAAATTTAAGTAGTTTTAGTTTGTCTTGCAGTGCCTAAGCATTATTTATGAAATGAAAATCAATAACAAAAACCAATGGTTTGCTGATGTTGGATTGGAGATGAAAATTCCAAATGTGTTGCAATGGGCATGAACTGGTCTTGCACAAACCCATTTTTTGTTTTAGCTGACAAAAGAACACTGAGAATTGTGTAGTTGTCGACTTGCAATCCTCCCAACCCTTTGTTTTGAAGGAAAGGAATACTTGGGGGAGGAAAAAAGATAAACTCCCTCCCTCTGGGAAGGAGTAACAGTCAAATTTGAAAGCTTACTAATTTATGCTATAAAAAATATTTTTTAATAGTTAGAAATTTTTAAAGATGAATAGTAATAAACAATGTTGTTTTTTTTTTAGGAAATCCACCTTTATCAAATCCCTATGGTGATCCTAACTTGTCCCAACCTATAATGACTATCCAGCAGAGTGTGGCAGACATCCTGTTTGTACGAACTAGTTATGTGAAAAAGATTATTGAAGACTGCAGCAATTCTGAAGAAACCATCAAATTACTTCGCTTCTGTTGCTGGGAAAATCCACAGTTCTCTTCCACTGTGCTCAGTGAACTCCTCTGGCAGGTGTGGAAATATTTATGTGGGGATTACAGACTGGTGGGGAGAAAGAAGGCTACTTAACAAAAACAAAATCAGTAAAGATGAGCATTGCATGATCCTGCAATTGCTGGAATTGTGAGCAGAAAATACTGAAATCATTCAGCAGGTCAGGCAACATCAGTAGGGAGCCACGGTGGGATGAACGTTTTAGGTCCAAAGTCTTTAGTTAGAACTTTATATGACCGTGTTCTTTCATTCAAATGCGACAATCAGATTTATAAATGGATGACAATGTATGTCTTCGCTATTTCCAAAATTGCCGAAACCGGCAAAAATAATTTACTAATTCTGACTTGTTTGCATAAAGGCAAATTTCATTGCAGATACAAAAAAAAAATTCTGAAATAAAAGCAGAAAATGCTGGAATTGCTCAGCAGGCCTAGTGGCACCTCTGGAGAGAAAACAGAATTAATGTTTCAGGTCTGTGACATTTGATCAAAACACAAATGTAATAAGATCTTGAAGTGAAAGAGGGGAGTGTAGGAGGAACAAGAAAATAAAATGCCTGAGATAGGCTGAGGGAGATTAAATGGTGGGATTTCAAGATGTAAGACCAAAGGGGATGGTGATAGGATAGTTAAAGAATTAAAAGATGTGTAGAGGAAATGTGAGTGGCATGATCCTGAACAATTGCCACCTGAAAGGAAATGAAATAAGAGAAAAAACAAAAATGGGGGTAGTAAGTTTGTGTTGTGCTTCCTTGGAACACTGTAGCAGACCAAGGGCACAAAAGTCAATTCTGATGGAGGATCATCCAGACTCCAAACGTTGGCTCTATTCTCTCTCGATGTGGAGATGCCAGCGTTGGACTGGGGTAAGCACAGTAAGAAGTCTCACAACACCAGGTTAAAGTCCAACAGGTTTATTTGGTAGCAAATACCATAAGCTTTCGGAGCGCTGCCCCTTCGTCAGATGGAGTGGATATCTGTTCTCCAACAGTGCACAGAGACACAGAAATCAAACCCCCACAGCTTTCCCCCTGATCTTGCAGAATCTCACTAGCTGTTCTGTCTGGAGACAATACACATCTCTTTAACCTGTGTTTAATGTTCCCTCCACCCACATTATCTGTACCTTTAAGACCTGGCTGGCTGTAGAGATTTGCATTCTAATCAGTATTCTGTAACTTGATTTCTGTGTCTCTGTGCACTGTTGGAGAGCAGATATCCAGTCCATCTGACGAAGGGGCAGCGCTCCGAAAGCTTATGGTATTTGCTACCAAATAAACCTGTTGGACTTTAACCTGGTGTTGTGAGACTTCTTTCTATTCTCTCTCCACAGATTCTATCAGACCTGCTGAGATTTTCCAGCATTTTCTCTTTTTGTGTTGATACAAAGGTCAGAAAAGGTGCATGGTAGAGAATTAAAATGATAGGCTTGGGGTCACGCTTCTGGACTGAATAGTGATGTTTTGTAAAGCAATTACTGATTCTGCATTTGGTCTCCCTAATGTAAAGGAGGTCACATTGTGAACAGCAAAATATGACATACTAACTTGAAAGAATTACATGTAAATCAGTTTCACCTGAAAAATGTATTTAGGTTCTTGGATAGTGGAAAGAGGGGTGTTGCATCAACTGTGCTTTTACGGAATAGTGCCTGAGGAAAAGGAGGGAGGTGTTGTGACAAGGGAGTGGACCAGGGAATGGTTCTGTTAAAATGCTGAAAGAGATGGGGTCGATGTGTGTGGTGCTGGCATCATGTTGGAGGTGTGACAGAGGATGATCTATTGAATAAGGAGACTGGGGAGATGGGAGGTGAGCAGAAAGGGATCCCTTCCATGGTTCTATGAGAGAGTGGAAGGGATAAGAACAGTAGTGTCTGAGATAGAGCAGACACAATCAATGGCCACTCAATCAAGGTTGCTCTGTGTTGACATCACACCTCAGTTCATCTCTGTGAAGGTTGGCAAAGTATCCTTGGGCCCATGTGTAAAAGATGCTCATTCCTAGTGGATAATTTGATATTGACAATATAAACACACCCCTGAATGTAAGACCTGAATGTTTGTGGGAATAACCATTGCACTTTTTACAAGAGAGAACATCCAAGGAAGATTTAAAACCTGTAACACTTAGTTACATACTAATTTTATCAAGAGAGGGATTAAATACATTGTATGTCATTATAACCATTTCTTTGAGTGTCTACCTGAGTGTGCTCTAGTACAATTGGCTCCATTAAAGGTAAAAGGAACTCTACTCGCACAGTAGAATTGTTGTTATTCTGAGGAAAATTCAACTTATTCTGAGGAAAATTCAACATATTCTGTTCTTTTTGGACTTCCAGAAGTTCAGTGTGTCAATGAATATGTATTTCATGGTCTCTGCTGCTGTTTGTACTGCACACATGCCTCTTCTCATCTTCCTTGCATTCATCTGATCACCATATATTTCTGTTCCTTTCTCCCTCATATTTATTTAGCTTCCTCTTAAATGCTGACGAAGCATAGTTCCTCCTGAATTCTTGACTCGATCTGATGATGATTGTCTTGTATTTTTGGCCACTACTTTTTGTATTCCTCAGAAGTAGAAAATCTCTATATTGATCCTATCCAACTCCTTCCTAATTTTAAAAACCTCTATCAGGTCATCCCTCTTGTCTAGAAAAAAGAACTTCAACCTGTTCAATCTTTCCTGCATTCTGTTATCATCTTTGCTGAGCTTTTTTACACTTTCTTCTGTGCCCTTGTATCATTTTTGTAATTTGGAGCAATTGAGTACAGGACTCCATGCAGTCTTAACATAGTTCCACAGAAGTTATGCTTTTCAATTCTGTTCCTCTAGGAATGAACCCGTATGTTTTGTTTGCCTTTTTTATGCTTTTATGCCACACCTTGGTCTCCTATTTAAAAATTGAACAGAAGTCCATGTATTTCTTTCCAGTTTCCAACAAGTGGGAGAATTTTCCATCTGATTTGTTCCTGTTCTGTAGTCTGCCAGTGATGAGTCTGAAATATAAAACAAATGACTTTTCCTACACTCTTGGAGTGTCTGCATTTTAAAGAAGCACCTCTGGCTATTCTCAAAACAAAACCTAAGATAGTTCTGTGATTTGTTGTGTTGGTCTGAAGGCAGTGAATCATGATTTCCACAAAACAGCTTCTTCAGTTTAACACACTATCTGACCAACCAATCAATAAATCCCTTGTCTCTGTTGCAACAGCCTGCATTTTCTTGAACTTGTGAAATTACTGTTTATAGCACAGTTTAGGAATGACTTGTGTTTAGATTTCATGCAAGCGGTGGGAGGGTGATAAAGCAGAGGTCATGGTACATGTTGGTACCAATGACATCAGTAGAAAGGGAGATGAGGTCGTGCACCAAAAATTCAGAGAGCTAGGCAGTAGACTAAAAAGCAGGACCTCTCAGATTGTAATCTCTGTATTACTCCCAGTGGCACATACGAGCGAGCATAGAAATAGGAAAACAGTTCAGATGAATGCGTAGCTTAAGAGTTGGTGCAGGAGGGAGGATTTTAGATTCCTGGATCACTGGGGCCATTTCTGGGAGAGGTGGGCCCTGTACAAGCGGGGACGGTCTACATCTGAAGCATTCTTGCGGGATGTTTTGCTAGTGCTGTTGGGAGAAGTTTAAACTAATTCAGCAGGGGAAGAGGACACAGACTGTTAGCAAGTAAAACAACCAAGTCAGAAGGAGTACAGCTGTATTAAGTTTCGAGGAAGTAAGGTGCGGAAGGATGGCCTCTACTTTAATGTCAGGTTTATTGCAGGTAAAACTGCTGAGTCAAGGGCGCTGATTGATGCATGGAGTTAAGATATCGTAGTCATCACAGAGACATGGTTGAGGGAGGGACAGATTGGCAACTCAACATATAGAATCTTTAGGGGAGACGGTGGAGAGGGTTAAAGAGGAGGCATTGCATTATTAATTAAGGAATCAGTTACTGCAGTAAGGAGAGATGATATCTTGGAGGGGTAATCGACGCTTTGTGGGTGGAGTTTAGGAATAGAAAAGGGGCAGCCACATTGCTGGGTGTTTATTGTAGGCTCCCAGATTGTCAGCAGGAAATTGAGGAGAAAATATGTGCATAATTTGTGGAGGTGTGGAAAAATAATAACATTAGGGTAATTACTGCTGATGATTTCAACTTTCCCAACAATAACTGGGATAGGCATAGTGTTAAGGGCTTGGATGGAGTGGATTTCTTGAAATGTGTGCAAGAGGACTTTTTAGGCCAAGATGCAGAGAGTCCAACAGAAGAGAGTGCAGTGCTGGACCTAATTCTGGGCAATGAAGCTGGACAGGTGGTTGAGGTGATGGTGGAGGAGCATTTTAGTGATTGTGATCACACATGCCACAATTTAAGCTTGTTCTGGACAAAGAAAGACAAGTTGCAAAAAATGTTTGGATTGGGGGGCGAGCCAATTTTAGTAAATTAAGGCAGGATCTGGCCAAAGTAGACTGGGAACAGTTACTAGTAGGGAATCTACAGAAGAACAGCAGTGGGGGTGGGAGGGGCATTCAAAAAGGAAATGGGAAGGGTCCAAGCTCTCTTTCCTCTAGGGTGTTGGGAAGGAATAACAAGCCCAGAGAACCATGGATGACCAGATATATTCAGGCTACGAAGAAATGGAAAAGAAATGCTTTTAGCAGGTATAAGGGGAGCAAATCAGCGGAGGCATTAGAGAAGTACAGAAAGTGCAAGGTTGAGCTTAAGAAAGCAATTAGGAAAGCAGAGGGGATATTAGAGAGCTCTGGCTGGTAAAATCCCAAGATATTGTATAAGTATATCAAGGGAAAGAGTAGGGACCAATCTGTGGATAGTGTGTTGTGAATATTTCACTTCCATCTTTATCCAAGAGAATGAAGATGAAGGTGTGGAATTCAAAGAGAGAGACTGCGAGGTTCTTGAGCAAATTGACATCAAGAAAGACAAGGTGTTGGCAGGCTTAAAAGTGGATAAATCTCTAGGTCCTAATGAATTGTGTCCCAGTCTGCTTTGGGAGGCAAGGGAGGAGATTGCAGGGGCTCTGACCCAAATTTTTTATTCCTGTCTGGCCATGGGAGATGTCAGGTGACTGAAGAACAGCTAATGTGGTTCCACTATTTAAGAAGGATTGTAGAGGTAAGCTGGGGAACCATAGACCAGCGAGTCTCACGTAAGTGGTCGGAAAAGTATTGGAGAAAATTCTGAAGGAGACCCCCTATCTCCACTTGGAAAGGCAAGATTTGATCAGGAATAGTCAGCATGGCTTTGTCAGAGGGACGTCATGCCTAACAAATTTGATTGAACTTTTTGAGGTGGTTACCAGGTGTGTAGATGAGGGCAGTGCAGTTGGTGGTAGTTTATATGGATTTCAGCAAAGCTTTTGACAAGGTCCCACATGGCCGACTGATAAAGGCGGCAAATGCACATGGAGTACAGGGTAATTTGATTCAAATTTGTGTCTGTTGTAGGAGACAGGGGGTGATGACAGAAGGCTGCTTCAGTGACTGGAAGTCAGTGTCCACTGGCATACTGCAGGGATTTGTGCTGGATCCCTTATTATTCATCACTTATATAAGCAGCATAGATGATTAGTGAGAGATAGGATTAGTAAGTTTGCAGATGACACAAAGATTGGACAGGTGGTTAACAGTAAGGTTGAATGTCTTAGACTACAAGAAGATACAGACAGGATAGTCAAATGGGCAGATAAATGGCAGATGGAATTTAACTTTGAAAAGTATGAGGTGATGCACTTTGGAAAAAGTAATTTGACAAGGAAATATTCCATGAACAGCATGACACTAGGAAGTTCTGTGGAACAAAGGGTCATTGGCATGTTTGTCCATAGGTCTCTGAAGGCGGAAGGACACATTAGTAGGGTGGTGAAAAAGGCATATGGGACACATGCTTATATCAACCGAGGCATAGACTACAAAAGCAGGGAGGTCATGTTGGAGTTGTCTAGAAGTTTGGTGAGGCCACAATTAGGGCACTCTGCAGCTCTGCTCACCACATTATAGGAAGGACGTGATTGCAATCCTACAATGCAGAAGAGGCCCTTCTGTCCATCAGGTCTGCACCAACACCTAATCTCCCACCTAATCCCATTTACTATTGGAGAGGATGCAGAGTAGATTCACCAGGATGCTGCCTGGGATGGAACACTCAAGTTATGAAAAGAGGTTGAATAGGCTTGGTTGTTTTTGTTTGAGCAGAGAAGACTGAGGAGCATCTGATTGAAGTGTACAGGATTATGAGGGGCATGGACAATGTGGATAAGGAACAGCTGTTCCCATAGCTGAAGATTCAGACTCTAAGGGACATAGGTTCAAGGTGAGGGGCAGGAGGTTTGGGAGGGTGCGAGGAAAAGCATTTTTACCCAGTGGATGGTGAAGGTCTGGAATGCGCTGTCTCGGAGGGTGGTAGAGGCAAGTTGCCCCATCCTTAAAAAGTACCTAGATGAGCTTCTCGCATCATAACATTCAAGGCGATGGGCCAAGTGTTGGTAAATGGGATTAGGTGGGAGATCAGATGTTTCTCATGTGTCGGTGCAGACTTGATGGACAGAAGGGCCTCTTCTGCATTGTATGATTCTATGGCGTATCCTGACTAGAGAATAAGATGCACTTTGAAGCCTAAATTGTAAAATGTTTGTGTACTGCATAAAAGCAGAACTCAGATACAAGTATAGTCTCTGCTCTGGTGAAATTCACTTTGATCCATTTTACACAGAAATTCACGTCTTTAAAATCAAGCTTGAGAGGATGCTTTGAAAGGATTATCTTGAACTTGAGGTATATGCAGTCACTTTATTGAAACCGCTGTTCCACATTTAACATTTAACATTTTCTTTCCCAGGTGGCATATTCTTATACCTATGAACTTAGGCCTTACTTAGATCTTCTACTGCAAATCTTGCTTATTGAAGACTCTTGGCAAACCCACAGGTGAGTGTCACTTTCGGTGTATAATGAGGCTGCAAAATTCTTCAATAAAGTGCCTTATAGTAGTGTTGCAAAAGATGTTTTGTGGGTTGGGAAAATAACAGTTGTAATTGAGCACGCAATAGCTGAATAAAGTTTTTTAAATTTCTTCCACCGTTGTCATCTGCTCTCACTGCTGCAACCACCCACCGATCAACATTTTCTCTTCCCTGATGAAGCACAGATACTCAGTGGTTGCTGCCTTTTGTTGCCTCACCAAAACGTATTCTTCATTTGTGAGCCTTGGTTGAGCTTTTGACTATGGGGCTAGACCATCACAGCATTTGAACCAGTATAGATCACAAGAATTGTGATCAAGAGTTGGAACCCCTGCTGGTTTAAGTTGTTTCTCTGACAAAGAGTCACCCAGACTTTAAACATTAGCACTGCTCTTTCTCCACAGATGCTGTCGGACCTGCTGTGATTTTCCAGCATTTTCTGTTTTGTTCCAGATTACAACATCCGCAATAATTTGTTTTTATCTTGGCTTTTTTTCTTCCTAGCCCAGGGATAGTGACCATTAAAGTGTGACTACTGTTGGCCGGGCTAAGCTAGGGTGGTTTGTCACAGAAAAGGGATATTTTACTCTGGTACAGGGTATATACTACCTTTTCCAAGTACACCATTAGAATGCACTCGGAATCAGTTTAGGTTTAGGCATGAGAACGAGATGCACCTCCATACGTTCAGATTCTCAAGCCATTGTATATTCCTAATAATTGTGTCAAGTATTCAATTGATCATTTTGGAAAAATAATTTTAGCTGCTAATGTCCATTGGTTGATAACCTTGTACAAAATAGTTTCTTTTTGCGTATCTATGTACTTCAGCCAAACAGATTGTTCACTTCAAATTGTCAGCTGTAATTTGACTATACCCAGAATTGCTGGAGATTTGTGTCCTTTTAGCCACATAAGGTATCTGGCTAATATTTTTCAAGGCTTTTACTGCTAGATTTTTGTTTACCTGAAAACTGAGATCACTTTCAAGTTTCCTTAAATCTTTAGACAATAAATCATGATTTAATGGTAAGGGGGTTGCTTAATAAAAAGATCTTATCTGAATCTCAGGAGGTTAATTCTTCTAGATGTATCTGGAATGTTGTGTTATAGGTGCCACATTCATAGAATCCCTACAGTGTAGAAGAGGCCATTCAGCCTATTGAGTCTGCACCAACTCTGACAGATTGTCTTACCCAGGCCCTTTCCCCCCACCCTATCCCCATAGCCCCATACATTTCTCGTGGCCAATCCACCTTACCTGCACATCTTTAGACCCTGGGAGGAAACAGGAGCACCCAGAGGAAATCCACGCAGCCACTGGGAGCATAAACTCCACACAGACAGTCACCCGAGGCCAGAATTGAACCCAGGTCTCTGGAGCTGTGAGACAGCAATGCTAACCACTGTGCCACCATGCCACCCCTGTATTGGTGTGTTGAAGATGGATTGAAGAAAAGTAGTATGAGTCTAAGATAGAAAGAACTCGGAGAATACCTAATTTCTGGGAGGTGGGAATAATGTAGATGTGAGCAGATTTCTTTGCCTCGAAATATAACCATGGAGCCACAAGGCATAAATGTAAAATTGATGAATAGGATCTGAGTAGGGGGGGGAGAATTTATTTCTATGAAGCTCTATGTATTATACTGAACTAAAATAGTTACGGTCAAGTTAGTTTCCAAATTGTATGGAGCATGTTAATTATGTACTTGTATATTGTACCTAGGATTGGAGGCTAAACACTTGCTTTAGGACCTCGCATACACGAAAGTTGGAATTTAAACTTTGTGAAGGTGGGAAGTCGCTTCCTGGAGGAAGGGGGCTGCTGTGTGGGGAAGATTACCTTTAGTGCTCCATTTCACTTCTCAGCATTGATATATGGCAGGCCCTGCTGGTCTTGGAATAGATTATGTCCTTGTCTGTTTAGTTAAGGCCAGAGACCTGAAATAATGAGTTGAAGGATACAAGTATGTGTTTGAATGCCTCGAATGTCCCAAGTCTCCATTCAAATACTAAAACTTTAAAATGAATCTTTTCCTACAGAATACATAATGCCCTGAAAGGGATTCCTGATGACAGAGACGGATTGTTTGACACCATCCAGCGTTCTAAAAACCACTATCAGAAAAGAGCATACCAGTGTATTAAATGCATGGTTGCTCTCTTCAGCTCATGTCCTGTAGCCTACCAGATCCTCCAGGTAATTCTTTTTTAAATAAATGAGATCCCAGGAGCAATGACATAGGTTTCCCTGAGAGTTTGGCTCAACATTTCTAGCTCGTGTCTCCGACAAACAGTTCAGCCCCATATATGAATTGTTCTTTATCAAAGAAAAAATATTATTTATTGAGTGATTTGCAAGATGAAACTGTAGTAATCAGTGTTGTGAAATCATGTTCCTCTCCAGAGGGACTTGAATGTCTAATGTGATTTTTTTGGGTGAGAAGATCATTTGACTTCGCAAGCTTGGTCTGTCGTTGATGGCGATTAAATCTGATTTTTAAAATGGAAAAATGCTTAAATTAATATCAGCATGTCACACCATCAGAGGAAAGTAACTGGGGCAATTGGGAAAGAGAATTTTGACCCTGCACTTCACCCACACAAGAAACCTAAAGCTATCTTTTGTGTCTTTCTATGGGTGGTTATTGCAGAACAAACTGATGATGAAAGCTTGAATTTTCCTGAAATATGTGGATAAGTGTAGTATTTAATGATGATTATTCGTTCATACCAAGTTGTTTGAGAACATTGGTTGACCTACTTTGCCCTTCCTAGTCTGGAGACTAGTTACACATCGGTTGCTGAGAAAAAAATGTAACTACATATAAAAAAAGGGACCAAAAGTAGACCTTTCACAGACTAAACAATGCAGTGTCACACCATGTTGTCATGCAGAATCTTGAGAAAATAAAGATGTGCATTTGTGCTGGTGCCTTTCATCAAGTCTGGCATCCCAAAGCGTTTACAGCCAATAAAACACTGAATTGACATTGAATAAAACATTGAATTGTGGTCATTGTTGTAGAGAATCTGCATAAGTTTTAAATATACATTTATTGTAATGATTATGCAGAGTAATGGGGATCTGAAAAGGAAGTGGACCTGGGCGGTAGAGTGGCTTGGAGAAGAGCTGGAACGTAGGCCGTACCCTGGAAATCCACAGTATACCTACAACAACTGGTCACCCCCTGTACAGAGCAATGAAACTTCAAATGGTTACTTTCTGGAGAGGTCGCACAGTGCCAGGATGACTCTT